>NC_069087.1:600000-900000 GCF_947172395.1 Bicyclus anynana | reverse complement strand
ATTAGGTTGAAACCGAAAGTGCTTATGCGATTATAATTACGATTTATTATCCAGTCAAAATCTTATATAAGCGAGTAAAATATCTGTTTGTTGCCGATAGCTTTCTTGCGATTGCCTGCTATCAAATCAACTATCAAAGCGAAGCTTGACTGAGTGTATGCCAAATTATTATGCTCAAATACATTGTTTCTAGCCAAATTTCTAACTCGTTTAAAAACACATGAATTTTATTTAGCCTGATTGGCTTAAAATATACGATTTTACCTAAATAGTAAATCTTTAAATGCATTGGTTTTAAAAGTTTATTTAAGAGATCGCATTTCTACCTATTTAATATTACTTTTAACTAGGGGCAACTAACGAATTCTGGTACAAGTATATTGACATACACAAAACCAAACATACAAGTGAACAGCGAAGTAACTCTGCAAGGATTCCGTTCTCTGATACACGGAACTATTAATAAAAGAAATGAAGTTCAACAGATCTGTTATGAACACGTAAATTTATTATAGTGCATTCGCAGTTAGCAGTCCTATGGGGAAATCCAGCGTTTTACTGTCCGCTACACTAGTTAAAATTAACTGTGTCGTTTATGGATGACTTGCTTTAGCGGCTCATCCAGTTAAATATTATGCATGTCTTGGGGATTGCGGAGTTTCGCACGGAATAAACTGCGGACTATAATTGAGACCCTTTTCGTAAGTGACAAACTTTGGGGAGGATTTTGGTGACCTGACCACTGTCGTTTTTAGTATATACTATACACTAGCCAGGTATGCTTTACTTCGAAACTGACTGGTATCAATTTCATTTTTGGTGTATTTCAAGCTTTTCCTTTATGCTATTTTACAACACTATCACGAAAAGAGATAATATATTGATTTTTTTTTAATCGTTAACAAGCAAAAACTATGATAAGAAAGGTTGTTGCGATCTACCTAACTGGCAACTGGGGATATGAATTCTCATAACATAGCGAAAAAAATTTTAAAATAAATACAGTTTATGAAAAACTGCAACCTTAACAACGCCAAAACTAACCAACCAAAGCCAACATAATCCAAAGCATATAATTGGTTACAGTTCTTGGCTGACAACTTTTCAGCCATCATAGAATGAAAAAAATCAAAAAAAAAACAAAAATTCTTTTATTTCAAGTAGGCTCAGTATACAAGCACTTTTGATACGTCAGTTAACTATTTGTAAAGATTCTACCACCGGTTCGGAAGGCAGATTCTGCTGAGAAGAAACCGGCAAGAAACTCAACAGTTGCTCTTTTTTTTAAAAAAATCATACAATAATATTATAATTACAATTTATGACATTAAATTAAATTAAATTAAATGAATTTTATTCGTTTTATAAACATTACATTACATAGTAGGGCTGAGACCTTCTTTTAAGTGAAAACCTGTGTCAGAAGGTCTCGCTCTCGCTAGTAATTAATATATTATTATACGTTATAAGGAAAAAAACACATCAAAAGAAAATGAATTGAAAATGGAGTACATAAGTGTGTGTGAGTGCGTGCGTGCGTGTAGTTGTGTGTGAGAGAGTGTGTGTGTGTGTGTATGTGTTTGCGTGTGTGTGCGTGAATGTGTGGCATTCCTTCCCCTTGTTTTATTTTAATTTATTTAACAATCTTTAGGAGATCTTCGCTTTGATCATAGTCAAGCCCTTTCAAAAATTCACTCACCCTATTTCTACAATCATACAAATTTAGTGGATATATATTTAACTGTTTATTTATTTTATTGTATAACATACAAGATTGCTTTTTATATTGGGTCGCTGCAAATACAGTTTTAGACATGACCATAGGGAATGCTGCACTTTGAGTTCTTTTATTTATAATGGACTGATCAAAGCGAAGAGACTTATGAAGTTTTAAAATGGAACTTAATATATATAGTTGTCTTACTGTTAACACATTGCTACATAGATACAGAAGGTCAGTAGGATGTCGATAAGATTTAAAATGTATAATTTTTAATAAATAGCGCTGAGCTCTTTCTACCTCAATAAATCGCGTTTTTGCAGAGCCTCCCCACAAAGAAATACAATAGGATATTACCGATTGGGCTAAAACTACATATAATTTCATAAGTAATTCAGTTGGAGCAATAAGCCTCAATTTTTTAAAGATCCAAGTTAATTTTCTTACTCTATTGACAACTAATTCAATTTGGGGATACCATGATAGATTTTGGTCGATAATGATACCTAGATATTTAGTCGAAGATACTTTATGAATATTAGGACAAGAGCAATGTTGACTAATTAGATCGTTACATGTGTGAATTTTTATACTAAAATTGTCGTCAGGTTGTGTATTGTTTTTTATTGAAAAACAAATATAACTAGTTTTATCAGTATTTAAAGTAAGAAGATTTGAATTTAGCCACAAGGATATCTTGGAGAGACCTTCTTCGGTACGGCTTTTAACTTCTTTCCAAGAGGTTCCGGAAAACACTATGGCAGTATCATCAGCATAGCAAAATACTTTAGCATTTGTAAGATTTAGGTGGCATATACCATTGATATATGCAAGAAACAAAGTAGGCCCTAGGACACTTCCCTGTGGAACACCGTAAGATATGTTTGTCACTTCGCTAACATACTCTTTTATTTTAACTCTTTGCGTTCGGTTTGTCAGGTAGTCCTGCAATAATTTTAATGGACTGCTTCTAACTCCCATGTGCTCTAGTTTTTTCACAAGAAGAGGTACTGAAACTGTGTCAAACGCTTTTTTTAAATCTAGAAAAACGCACAGACATTTTCTTCTTTTATCAAGTTGTTCAATTATAGAGGAACTTAGACTAAGAATTGCATCTTCAGTCGATTTTCCTTTTCTAAAGCCAAATTGTGAGTTTGATAATAAGTTGAATTTTTCAAAGTAGTTAATGAGCCTTGTATTAAGACACTTTTCAAGTATTTTAGCGAAGACTG
The DNA here is from genome assembly GCF_947172395.1 of Bicyclus anynana. Classification (NCBI taxonomy): domain Eukaryota; kingdom Metazoa; phylum Arthropoda; class Insecta; order Lepidoptera; family Nymphalidae; genus Bicyclus; species Bicyclus anynana. Next base: position 897,048 of record NC_069087.1, on the reverse strand, counting down.
AAAGGACTGATATAGGTCTGTAGTTATTTAATTCTGTTTTGGTACCACTCTTGTGAATAGGTGTAATGATTGCTTCTTTTAGAGGTGACGGAAAAACTCCTTTCTCGAAACACAGGTTAGTGTAGTGGCAAATAATAGGAATCACCTCTTCCTTTGCTATCTTTACGAAGTTAGTAGTAATATTGTCCCAGCCTGATGAGCTTTTGGATTTGAGACCAGAAATTATACTAGTAATTTCTTCTACAGTAGTACCCAATAACACGAAAGATGAAAGTTGGTTATTGGGTATGTCTGGAGTGTAGGTTTTCAACTGATTACTTGTTATTATGTCTTCTGCTAATTTCTTGCCAATACTGGCAAAATAATCATTAACGTAATTAGCAGAGTTGGTAGGAGATGATCTAAGTTTAAGCAACGTAGTATTGTCATTATGAGTTTTCGCTAGGTTAGTGACTTTTTTAATGTTTAACCACAAGGTCTTGGAATTTTTCGAGGATTTTGCTAACTGTTCTCTGTCATGTTTTATTTTTAATTTTTTAATAAGATTGTTGCAATAGTTTCTGTAGCGCTTATACGTTATTTTTATTATCTCATCATGAGGATTTAGTTTTACCTTTTTTTGTAGTTTGTTACGATTTTTTATACATCTCAGGATACCTGGCGTGATCCACGGCTTCATAATGCGTTTATTTCTTGGGATATATACAGTTTTCGTATTTAATTGTAAGGTACTTTTTAGATCATTTATTAGTTGATAGATTACATAGTTAGGGTCATCAAAAAAAAGTAATCGAGAAAGATTTTTTTCAGTTAGAGTTTTAAGAGCGTCATCATAATTTGTAACAGTTTTTGTTTTTGGGGCATAATTTTTTCGTTTAGGGTTTTTTAAGTTTAGTAGTACAGTTAAATGATCAGTGATTGTGGTGTTAAGAACAACTATGTTTGCAGATGTATTGTTTTTATTAATTTTTAGGAAAAAGTGATCTAGACAATTTGACCCACGGGTAGGAAGCACATGCCCAGGTAGAAATCCGTGAGTAGAGAGCATATTCAAGTAATTAGATCTATTGTTACGCTCATTTGCTCGTTCGGTAACTTTTGGAATAATGTTTATGTTTATGTCACCAGTCAAAATTATGTTTTTTTGTGTTTTTAAATTTTCGAGGTAACTGTTTAAAGAGTTGATAAATGGATCTGCAAAAGAACCTGAGGGAGAACGATATATGCCGATAAAACTATAAGAAATTGTAATGACAACATTACAATTTCTTATAGTTTTACTTCCTGTGTGGAGGTGGAAGCTGATCCCACGGCCTCCAAGCAACTTTGTCATTAAGGAACTCATCGATGATGTAGTAACCTCGACTAAGCAAATGTTTTTTAACACATTGCTTAAAGTTATGCATTGGCAGGTCCATCACTGTCTTGGGGATCTTGTTATAGAAGAGTACACCCAAACCACTGAGGCAAGTCTGTCTGTTGCATGCTATTGGTCCCAAGTTCCAATGATTCAATCAAATCAAAAAATTCTACCATGTCATAAAGTCAATCACACACTATCACAATAACCGCTTGCTGCGATCCAATGATAACAGCACATAAACAATCTTGTGATTACACAAGTATGTGATAACAGTTAGGATACCGGGCCGGCAATTGGAATACCCTCGCCATAGTTATAGTGCGCGCTGCCCTTAAGTGATATTGCATTCCGTCATACACCGCAAGCATCTACGCCGACGCGATTAGCTTGGCCAATTCCGATCACACTTGACGAGGAATTCCCTTTAAGGTGACCGCACATTGTCTGTGAGTCGCTCTTGCTATCTGTTTAATATTGACATAATGTAATGAAAGACTGACTAAATTGAAGGATAAAGGCAAGGCGTAAATTAAACGGGTCTGGGTTTTAGGAATTCGACTAGTAGATGATCTGACTTGTAAACAAATTTAAACCAAGTTTAATGGATAAAAAGTATTATCTTGAAGATTATAATAGAGCAGTTAGTTGTCTAATGAATTCCAAGCCATACTATAACTACGATAGTATCTTTACAGCTAGCTAGTACTTTATTAATAAACTATAGATATATTGGTAAACTATAGATATATTAGTAAACTATAGATATATTAGTAAACTATAAACATTTTTCAGCCATTTCACTGATAAGTAAAGGTCACTTTCAATTCGGATCCGAATATTATGTACAAATCTAAATGGGTAAAGCTTTCTGACAAAGGCTATGTTTTAAAGATACGCTTGAAAAACATAACTCCTTCAGCAGTTAGTGAATAGATATATATATAGTGGTTTGATCCCCGGCTCGGTCGATTGAGGTTTTCTTTATTCATCGCAGTCCTGGCTGGTGGGAGACTTCAGCCATGGCTAGTTAGGATGAAATTCCACACCCCTTTCGGTTTCTACACGACAGCGTACCGGAACGCTAAATCGCTTGGCAGTACGTCTTTGTCGGTAGGGTGGTAACTAGCCACGGCCGAATCCTTCCACCAGCCAGACCTGGACCAATTAAGAAAACCTCAATCAGCCCAGCCGGGTTCGAACCCAGGACCTCTTGTAAATACTTGACTGCGCGTACGACTGCGCCACGGAGGCCGTCAAGCAGGTAGTATGTAAGTAGCTCAAAGTATAAATAATAAAGTAAAGTATAGTTTAGTATATAATATACATAACACCAACATACACAATTTTGCGCGCCACCGCGCATGCTGCAATCAACTCGGAATTCGGAATTTTCTCGAAACGCCCGCCGGAAGCAGCCGACTGTGAACTCGCAAACATTTAAACCTTCATTAGGTGTTTGCTTGGCTTATATAAAAATTTCTCTTCTTCTGTATGTTATTTCAAGAGAAATACTTTAGGTGTCTTAATGCTGTTTGATCTAACTTTATTTAAGTTTGATTGAATACAATTTTCGACTTCAAGTCTCTTAGTTCAACGTTCGATAGACACGAAAATGTTTTCTCTGTAACGCGATTATTTAAAACAGTCAAGAAAAGTCTCAGGTTAGAGACAGGCAGACTTTGAATTTTATAATAAAAATTAGTGGAGTTTATTGGCTATGTTGCATTTATTAACTATTTTAATTATTAGGTGAAGTTTTATTTTAAAATGACGGGCAGAGGGCAGCTTATAACAAGAGTTATTTATAAAAAGCATTCCGAGGTTTTCTATGTTAAATGTCGGTTTGTATATGAGTGTGTTTATTTGTTTAAGTATACCTAATACACTATAGAACCGAATTCAAAAGAATATCCTACTAATATTATAAATGCGAAAGTTTGTATGGATGTTTGTTACTCTTTAACGCCGCAACTACAAAATCGATTTGGCTGAAATTCGGAATGGAAATAGATTTTACTCTGGATTAACACATACGCTACTTTTCATTCCGGAAAAATCCATGGTTCGCGAGGGATTTGTGAAAAACTAAATTTCACGCGGACGAAGTTGCGGGCGTTCGCTAGTCCGCAATATTTCAATATACACGCAAAAATAATCGCGGGCGTTGAAAATAAAAACAAATATTATAGTAGTGTAATTATTTATGATTTGTTTCTTATGTTACAAATATTATGAGTTATTACACACAATTCATAAATAACGTTAAGCGTTGGTATCTATTTACCTAAGTGCACTCCAATAAATTTAATATTAAATCACAAAATCACTATTATTACCATTCAAAGATGGTAACATTATTTACCACCAACACAAAACACTTTGGGGGACACTTACGAAGTATTGAAATACCTATAATCCCTTGACACCTTGCAAGCTGCGTCGTTTGGGACAAACACACGGCAAGATGTTCCACACTGGGCAAATACGCGTAACTTAATCGATGATAGATGTCGGTGAATAAATTACAAGGTCGTTAATACGAACGGTATGTTTGGTAATTGACCGTAATGGCTGTTGAGTCGCAACATTAATACGGCTTTAACTACTTGTAAACATACAAGATACGAATTGGAAACGACCTTTGCCTATCTGATTAAAGTATGAAAAGTGTATTTAATCAAATTTAATATTTTAATTTAAATATAATGTGTCTCAAACGGTGGAGGAAAACATCGTGAGGAAACCTGCATACCAGAGAAGTTTCTTAATTCTCTGCGTGTGTAAAAATTGCCAATTGCCAAGTTGCCAAACCCCTCTCATTCTGAGAGGAGACTCAAGCTCAGCGGTGAGCCGAATATGGGTTGATGATTTTAATATGTTAATAAGTATATTTCGAATAGTTTGTCTAAGAAATTCCTTTTATTATTTACCATTATTAACTTATTGGTGGTTCTTTAGTTCACACTCGTAAGCGTTTGTGCTTTCAATATCGAACGCCGATCCGCCTTCCTGAGATACATTAACTATGACAAAATAATTAGTAATTACTAGCGGACGCCCGCGACTTCGTCCGCGTGGAATTAAGTTTTTCACACATCCCGCAGGAACCATGAATTTTACCGGGATGAAAGTAGCCTATGTGTTAATCCAGAGTAAAATCTATTTCCATTCCAAATTTCAGCCAAATCGCTTCAGAAGCCGCAGCATAAAAGAGGAACAAACATACTTACACACTTACACACTTTCACACTAACTTTCGCATTTATAATTTTAGTGTGAAGTGTGATATTATTATAGATTTCTTATTAATACAAGTAGATAGAATATTTTTACTCACGTGTATCGGCTAACATAGCGTGTGGATGCAGCGCAAGACATGAATCTGTAACAAAAACAAATGATAGCGTTAAAAACTTATATCATCATATCTAATACTATCATTATTATCAACCACATCATCGGAATAATCAATCTATTTCAGTCAGCCTTCTCCCTTACGTTGGTATTTCGTAGGAGGGAATCATTTGAATACAAGTGTTCTAAGATTATGATTACTAATGTGTTAGTAATACAGGAAATCAATTATATGATCTAGATACATCTAAACAGCGCACGTAATCCCTACGATCAGAATTAGTCATTAGCGTAAGACTTGGGATTATACTCGTTGACCTAGACTTGGGATTGGTTGTCTACAATAATTTAGAACTACCTCGTTGGTTTAGTGGTAAGCATGTTTGGCTTTAGATTACGAGGTGCCGGGTTAATCTATGAAATACCAGTTTTTTTCTTTTAAGAAATTTTTGGTGAAATAGACTAGTCGACACTTTTAATATTAAAAATAATTATCATGTTTTGTTGATACATCAATACATACAAATTTTATTTTTTAATTATTTTTTGACTATACGAGCCAAATCACTATCGGCTATGATGGTCTATATTTTAGTTTTTCACAAATCTCTCGGGAACCATGGATTCTTCCGGGATAAAAAATTTCAGCTAATTCCGTTCAGTAGTCGAGGCGTGAAAGAGTAACAAACATTGATATCATCAAAATCATCAGTTTTCGCAAATCTCGGGAAACCATGGATTTTTTCGGGATAAAAAGTAGCTTAAGTGTGCCGCGTTATAGAGTAACAAACATCCAAACATACATCCAAACATCCATACAAACTTTCGCTTTTATAATATTAGTAGGATAGTAGGATTAATATGAATACGATAGTTTAAATTCGAGAAAATAAATGTTTATTTATATAAATAAATAAATCCTGTCGGACTTAGAAGAAACCAAAATAAATTATGTAAGCTTGTATATAGATCTTTATTTAGTTAGTTATTTTTTTTTATTCTTTACAAGTTAGCCCTTTACTACAATCTCACCTGATGGTAAGTGAGGATGCAATCTAAGATGGAAGCGGGCTAACTTGTTAAGAAAAGGATGAAAATCCACACTCCTTTCGGTTTCTACACGACATCGTACCGGAACGCTAAATCGCTTGGCGGTACGTCTTTATCGGTGGTATTTAGTCAGCTAAACCACATGCGTAGCAGGAAGTACACGCAAGACGGAACTACATACTCCTCCCGCTAACAGCGACCCAAACGTAATTCCAAAAGGCAGTCCATTTGATAGCTTTATGGTTAGTCGAATTTGTTTATGAAGGCCCGAAATTACAAATTCCACGGTACACGGACCAATCGATCTTCTTGCAAAGGCCGACCCTTGAGGGGCGATACATCGACTACCTACTCCGGCACGTTATTATCTGTTGGTGGGAACGTAACAGCTGTTTTGTGGACTTGTAATAAGTTGAATGCGTGGTGGATATCGAAGATAAATTCCAAGAACACATAATAATATTGTCAACTAGCGGACGCCTGCGACTTCGTCCACAGGAAATTCAGATTTTCATAAATCCCGAGGGTGCTTTTATCGCATAAAAGTAACCTATATGTTACTCAGTAACCTCCTCTTCGTCCTAGTTATAGTCAGTCCCATTTACTAGTAAATCGGTTGAGCCACTCCATAAACTGGCCTGGACAAACCGAAATACAGGCAGACAGACAAAATACAGACAGATGTATTGATAAAGTAGGATGGAAGCATAAATAAAGAAATACAGTTAAATGGTGTAAATCAAACTATAGTAATTATAAAAGAATTTAAACTTTAGTGATTAATATTCATACTTATTTAAGTGTCCGAAACTTATGGGTTTGAAACTAGTCGGGCATACTCCGACGTTGAACCACATGAGTTTAGCCGTGTTTTATAACAAATTATTACTTGTTAAGTATTCCTACACTTCTGTCGGTAGAATGGTGAGTAGTCACTGCTATTGATGCTGATTACCGGATCTAACCTGAAAACCAAAACACAAATTGACGCGACCCTGCTCATGCTCAGAACCTCTCTATGGAAAACCATACCATAATCAAATACGCTATGAGAGGTCGAAAATATTTCGTGCACATGTGTTTACACATTATGGTATCACACAACTGCGACACACAATACAAACACACAAAAAGTGGCGCGAACGTGACCTCCACACGCGGTTAAATCACGCCATTTATCTCGCTCGTTACGTACAATCTCCTCAAACTGTTAGGGTAAAGCGAAATGGTAAGCTGTTTATTTTAATAACTTTACTTATCTTGCTCTGTGATTATGTAAAGATCAAGTGTTGGCAGGCAATTTAGAATGAAATATCTATAAATTGTTTATTTTGTGGCGCCTTGGACACCAAGCTGTTATGTCTCTTGACCATTAGAAGACAGCGTCGCAGATGGGAGAACGATGTCAGAAAAATAACAGGTGTCACTTGGAATAGACAGGTAAATTAACCCCTTAATGTGGCGAGCTCTAGGGGAGGCCTATGCTGAAAAGCACGACCAAATCTCAACACGCCGGTGTCAATGAAATAAATTTGTAAATAATTTAAAGATATTTGTGATTGTTTAATAAAGGCTATTATTAATATCTAATCTATAAATTGCCATAAACATAAATTTAAAAACCATGCCCACGATATGATGGCAAGAATATGGGCTGCATTTCCACGTTGGACAGCCAGTCTGAACCTTTGTGCAAAATATGAGCCAGCCCTTCTTTCGCCAGTCAAGGCAACTAGCCGCGGCGAAATAATTCAGAAGGACTTTTTGGCACTGTGACTCTAAGATCCAAGGGTCAAATATATATATCTCAGAAAGGCATAGTTAAGCCACTTTACTGGTTTCAGCCTTTTCTACTGCGACTCCTCTGTCTCTCTGATATGACACAGAGTCACAGTGTCAATGCAAGTAGTTACTTCAAAACCAAAATATATATAAAGTTAAATTATTTATCATACTTGTATGTATGTAAATCTATTAGAGTGTGGGTCTCACACGTTTATATATACTCTTCATGTTAGGTAGCCTGGAAGAGATCACTATTAGTGATAATGTCGCCTCTTGCCTCTTTAATATTTTGTACGTCCCATATATATATTTCGAGAAATTAAATGTCACGTGTCTCAAACGGTGAAGGAAAAAAACATCGTGAGGAATCCGCATTGGGCCAGCGTGGTCGACTATTGGCCTAACCCCTCTCATTCTGAGAGGAGACTCGAGCACTGCAGTGAGCCAAATATGGGTTGATAATTATCATGATGATGATATTTATATATTTTGTTTCAATAAAGATATTTAAAAAAATAAAATACGTATATACCAAAGTTAAAAAATATATAAAAGCGAGAGCCAGTATTCGTTCACAGACAAGGTGTAATGTGATGCGGGCACCAATAACTGTTAGCTGACCATTGCGGCGCAAGTTGTAATATTCCATTTAAATGCATAGTGCCCACCGGCCGCTAATGCACGCGCTGGGAATACTGCAGCTTGCACTATCGTCCTAATGCTAAACTGTTTATTAGCCCCTATAGCTGGCTTTGCTTTGGAAGGCCTGCAACTACTGCGTATATTTTATGAAAGATATTATATTTTTACTATATCATTCATTTCAGTGATCGGATCCCAGAATTGGTCGCTAACTCAGCGCCGATGAACCTAGTTTTGGCTGGTGGAAGGCTTCGGCCGTGGTTATATACCATCCTACCAGCAAAGACGTACCGCTAAACAACTTAGCGTTACGGTATGATGCCGTGTAGAAACCGAAAGGGGTGTGGATTTTCATCCTACACCCATCAAGTTAGCCCGCTTCAATCTTAGATTGCATCATCACTTACCATCATGTGATATTGTGGTCAAGGGCTAACTTGTTATAGAATGTAAAAAAGCTATGCTTGAATCAAATATGAGAAGATGCATAGAACCAAAGTCACTGACATGACTCATCAAGTCGCGTAGCAGAAGTGGCAATGAGCAGCACACAGTGCGAAGATGGACGTTGGGATCCCGAGAAGCTGGAATAGCGACCCTGCACCAGGAAACGCAGTGTTGGTTGATCCCCGTCGAGGTGGACTTTTTGGACTTTTTTTTTTAACTTTCAGAATTAGCATGAAACTTTATAGCATTACATCGTGCTAACTGCTACAAATTTACACACTTTTAACCGACTTCCAAAAAGGAGGAGGTTCTACGTTCGGCTGTATGTATCACTAAAGTTCATAATTTAAACTGATTAAATTAAAACAAAAATTGTTTTGCGTATGAATAAAGGTATATTGATAAGGAATACTGTTATCGCCGCGTTGGCCGCTTTTAAATTTACGTGTATTATAAATAGTGTAAGAAATAGTAGTCCGTGACGGATATGACGTCGCTCGTTTCGTGTTGGCTTCAGTGTGCTCGTGGCATTTGAGCCGTCCACATCTCTTGTTGTGTAATTCTTTTTGGGTTACTTGGGATAGGCGGGGAGTGTGACTTGAGTGGAAAAGAGGAGTGTTTGATATCAGTCAAAGGATCCTTTAACCCTACACACATCGTTCACAAGTGCGTGACTCCACTCAAGGTCAAACTCTGCCATTCTAGGGTCTTCTTTTGGTTACAGTTTGATTTGTTAATTAAGTTGTCCTGACAAGTGTTGTGAATCACCTTTGTTCGACATTAGTTTTCTTATATTTGTAATCACTTTTGAGTCCCAAAATAATTTAATGAAAAATATCTGGTCTTAGTTGGAATCATGCACAGACAGACCCTATTCCATCAAGTGGTACATGGTTGTCCGTCTGTGGTCCTGCAGCTGTTGACATTAAAATGTCGCTCGCACGTGACGAGCGAAGAGCGCTATTCGTCATTCGCAGCTGTACGTGGCGTGTACAACGGACATAACTCCTTGTCTTGTTGCTTGCTCTTTTTGTATTGTTTTCCTTGTAGTCTAGTTCCTTGCATGTATACTATTTGTTTTTACTTATTTATAGCCTACTTTAACGGCTTACTATAAAACCGGGCTTTCCTCTTTATGGAAGACAGGATATAGAGCTTAGACCCACCACGCTGCTGTAATGCGCGTTGGTGGTCTTATGTAGATAGTATCCTCTCCGAGGCACAGGGGTATAAATTCCTATTCCGGGCTCAAAATTTGTACTTAAAAATTCTACAAAGAAAGACTCGGTATTTCATAGCTCAATCCCGGACTCAAACTTAGGAACTCGTAATTCGAAGTCACATACACTAACCACTGGACTTGTGATGTTTGTTTCTACTACATAATGTATATTTTGTTGTTGTTTTAGCTTTTGTTTAAATTATTGTTGTTTAAATGAAATCTTGAAACTAGATTTTCAAGCAGATATTCCTAACCTATTGAGGTGAATTTTGTATTCAAGTTTTCTTTGGATAGCACTGTTAGGTAAGTCAGTTTACTAAGTTAGAATGACATTTTATTCCTTTTCTTTTTACTTAATAATAAATAAAATTAAAAAAATACGATATAAATTTACTTTATATCCATAAATAATTTATATTTTAGGAAGAGCAACTTCAAATTTAGTAAAAGTAGCAGTTTTATTATTTTTTTTTGCAATTTGCAAAATTTCTTGATTCTAAGTCAGTCAATTCAGAAACAGACAATTTCTTCCATTGAGCACAGGCTGACTAGAAATATAAATGGCTCCACTAATTCACGTTTTTTTATATTTTTGCAAAGACTATAAATTTGAATCTCTTGCAAGTTACTAAATACTCGTTTGCGTTGACTGTTTATCTACAAGTTCAATTTTGTTGCAACTCAAGAAAGAACGCAGTTCCGTGTTTTTTGACTTGATATGATCTTAAGAAAAAGTGTCCTTAAACAGACGGACAGATCAACAAACAATGAAAGGACCCTATAACGCCAAAAGAAACAAAATGGCACTTAAAAAATATCATGGAAAATAACCAATGTAACACGAATAAAACAGCTCGCTTAGTCTACCAAAAAGTTTCCCAAATTGAGTTCCTAAAACCGATCCAATTAATCAGGGAGCCTTTGAAACTCCTAAAAGATTATAATGCATATCCAAAGTTGGTTCACGCTAAGCCAGGTCTCACAGTAATTAAACTATCGATTAGTGTGATACCTACCGCTGAGCTAACAGTGGGCGCTCCCGGGGCGCTCCCGGGGGGGCTTTTACTGGGACTTCATCGCTCGGACTCTGATATAAGACCGATTGAGCCGCAGCGCTGCTTTAATAACATTTTAGGCTTTATTTAGCTTGCTCGTGTATGAGTTAATAGGGGCTAGTATTTGCGGGATTGGAGGTATTTTTGTAAGAAAGAATAAATTAAAACTGTTTTTATTTCATTTTGTTTTATAGTCTTAGAAACGCCGGCAAAATAATACCTATATCGATTGTATTTTAAAAACTGTTTACAAAACCTAAAAAAATAAGATGGAATATTTTTTATTAATTATTATTGATTTTATATTATTTTCGTAATTGTTGTTAGTGCTAAATTTTGAAATACAAATTATGAAAAAAAATCGTCTATGCGGATGTCAAGGAGACGCGTGACGTTTGTTTTTTCTCCGGCTTCACCACGCTGCTTGTAAACACTCATTCTGGATTTATTCATTATTCTGTGGTAATTGGCTACAAAATCCAGGTTTCCATAAAAGAGACAAATCCACGGCAACGCCGATACAAAGATCGAAGGGGCTATGCCAAACGCCAATTATATATTATTTACCAAGTTTATTCTTTTACTTGTATTGTACGTCACTGCACGTAATTAGCGATTGTAGCACTCGTATATTATAAGCACACTCATACTACAATGGCCCTCATTAGATGACAGTAGCATAAATAACTATTGTAGTAATCAAGCCGTTTTCAAGCGTGACTAACGAACAGCACGCCAGCCATTGAAGCATCGTGGTGGACTTTATCACCATGAGCCTAGCCTTATAGTGGGCCGTGAAATACGTAAATAATGAACGAATAGAAAATCGTTACTATATGCAAACAAAATATTAAACACTAGCGGACGCCCGCGACATCGTCCGCGTGACTTTGTGAAACTCGATATAAACTTTCAACCCCTACTTCACCCCTTCTGTTAATATTTTTGCATGTTCTATATACCCTACGCCTACCCTTCACCTATTCTACCAGTAATAAATAAAGGTATTGAAGCAGTCTTGAATCGGAAGTAGTTCTTTTTTATAAGAAATCATACCAAGATACAAATAAAGAGCCTTTTCTACGGGGGCATCTCCATTATTTTTTTAAATAAAAGTACACTTATTGTGTCATGAATAAAATAGTTACGCATATGCGACACTTTTTGTAGAAAATTGTGTTCTGCAAAGTTGTAGTACATTATTTTATTCTAACATCAACATCAACAGTTATTTCATCGCACATGTAATGAATATTTTAGGTAAAATTCTTACATTTTTGGAGTTTTAGGAAGGGTCCCTTAAACTTTAAAAAAAATTGATTTAGGCTATATTACATTATAGCCTATAGCACTCAGTGATAGTGTAGCTTCCCAACAGTGAAATCATTTTTTAAACCGGTTCAGTACTTTCGGAGCCTATTCATTACGTATACAAACAATCAAATCTTTCTTCTTTATAATATTAGTATAGATAAAAATCTGCGCTAAAACTAATTATATCCAAAACATAAAAACGCGTATACATAATATACTTTTTAATATTATTCGCTCTGTTAGCAATAGTTGTTGTTGCAGACTGTCTCAATTTGCTCAGAAACAAAAAAGGTACATTTTCCCTCCAATCTCGCTTTTCCGCTGCGATCTCTCGCTGGAAACAATTCAGGTGGGCCAGCCGAGCGTGAAGATAATGGTGAATGTGCCAATATCCTTTATGGCTATCGATTTACATTGCACTCCGGCCCACGCTATGAAATTATATTTGAACTGGGCTAATGCAATTTTTTAGTATTGCCATTGGAGATAAGAAAAGAAAAACGTAAAAGGAATGTAAAAAAAAGATTTTAGACTACTCAACGGATTTTAATGTTATTTTCAGCAATAGATAGAGTGATTAAGTAAATATTACTTTTGGTATCTTTTTTATGTCTGAAAAGTACATATTAATTTTGGTATCTTTAACAAAAACTGAGGTATTCAAGCGACAACTTCACCTAGACACACCAATCATAACTCTACGTACATTTCATTCATAAACATCCTCAAGATGTTGACTCTACAAAGTTCTACTCTACGAAATTCGCAAATTGACTTTGCATAAGGTAAGTTATTTTTAACAAAACCCGTTGTCTTCCGCTTTCTTTAAAAAAAAGAAAAATAACAATCCAAAGTAATTGCTTTTTATAATAATTGCTTTTCTTATTTTAAATTTAAATTGCTTACAGTAGCTTTGCACTACCTTTGAATTAGCAAACAGTTGCTACTTATTGGCATGTGTATCGCAATATTGCTAATAATGAGTATGCTTATTTCAAGCTTGCTCAAGAATCAACAGTCGTGCGAGTTGTAAGCATGCTACTTGCTGCGCGGGTGGAAGGGGACGTGCTTTTAGCGTTTGTTGGTTTGCTTATTGAGTATGCCAGTCGATCAGCATTGCTATTCTGTATTCTCTTCACCTTCATCTCTCCCTGTCTAATACGATACTATAGTCAGAGAGCGATAGATACAAATTAGCATGTGTAATTAAAATGTTTACTTTGAGCATGCTCATTCAGGAGCATACTTAAAATAGCATATTTATTGCTAGCAAATGTAAACTGATGACAAGCATGCTCGTATGGAGCATACCTAATAGCACGTTTTTAGCATGCTATTTTAGAGCATGTGTAACAGTACCATAACTCCGTTTAGCAGGAGTTAGGTGACAAATACATACAGAAGAACTATTATAATATACTAGCGGACGCCCGCAACTTCGATAGCGTGAAATTCAGTTTTTCATTATTTCTACGGGAAGCATGGATTTCTCAAATTGATGGATTTTTTTTTATTCTTTACAAGTTAGCCCTTGACTGCAATCTCACCTGATGGTAAGTGACGATGCTATCTAAGATGGAAGCAGGCTAACTTGTTAAAAGGAGGATGAAAATCCACACCCCTTTCGGTTTCTACACAATATCGTACTGGAACGCTAAATCGCTTGATGGTACGTCTTTGTCGGTAGGGTATTAACTAGAAACGGCCGAAGCCTTCCACCAGCCAAAAATTATCTATTATTGTTTTAATCTCAGCAAAATCGGATCAGTAGTTGCGGCGTTAAAGAGTAACAAACATCCATATAAACCTTTGCATTTATAATAGTAGTAGGATTAAATATTTTATTGAAATGATCAAGAGAAAACTGTACTATTTTTAAACAAAACAGCAATAAACAGTTTCATTTAGTTATATAAACCTGATAGACACTCTCAATTTTCATAATTGAAAGTTTCTGTATATTTTGTAATACTTTTCCCAGTTTGCTACTGCGGATACCTACACCACATTCATTTTTATTCGATCTATTATTATTTTAAAATTCGCTGGCTATAGGCCAACGGATTACATTCGAATTTCATTGTACTAAAATTGAAGCTAACTTTGCATCATGTCTTATGCAAAACCTCTATTAGTTTTTTTTTCACTGCATCATTTTCAGTAGCTATACCTACATGAATTTTGCTGACTGCTTTATGTTAGCGCCTCTTTCATTCAGTGGTTATGTGGCTACATATCAATCTAGGATGGGTTCAAATTCTAGGTCAGGTTATGGAATATTGGATTTTCAGTTTTTCCAAGATATTCTCAGTAGCAGCAGCCCAAAGTTAAGAAGTTGGTAGTGATATGAACGTAAGTACGAGTATGTTTTTTGTTACTATTTTACGCCTAAACTGCAGAACTGATTTAAAAAATCTTTCAATAATAAAAGGCTGTATTGTCAGCGAGTAAAACGGCCCATACTTTATCCTCGTTCTCAAATGCGAACAGGGACTAGTAGTGAAACCGCGAGTCTTCCTAGCGGCTTTATCTAAATATATAAAAGCGAAAGGTCACTCATTACGAAATCTCGAAAATCGCTTGACGTATAACGATGAAAATTGCCAAGGAGGTAGTTTATAGTTAGTAGACGTCCGCAACAAGTTTATTTTGTGAGTAGAGTACCGACTGCCCAAGGTCTAAGGACGAACAAAGTGGCGACCGTCTACTAGAATGTCAAATGATAAATAACTTAAGTAAAATATAAACATAACTAGCAGACGCCCGCGACTTCATCCGCGTGGAATTTAGTTTTACACAAATCTCTCGGGAACCATGGATTTTTCCAGGATAAAAAGTAGCCTATGTGTTAATCCAGGCTAATATATCTCAATACCAAATTTTAGCTAATTCGGTTTAGCAGTCGAGTCGTGAAACAGTAACAAACATCCAAACATACATCCAAACATCCATACAAACTTTCGCATTTATAATATTAGTAGGATTATCATCATATTTTAACGGCCCACACCAGGATTAGGAGCGTAGGTCCACCACACTGCTCCAATGGATAGTGAAATAAAATTAATTTAAGTTAAATAGAAGTGATAACATCAATGTCGTCAGAGAAGTCTTCATTTACACGAAAAGGCGCCCAAATTACAATGTACGTATTGATTGAGCCGTCCGCATCGTTCGGCTGATAATAACTGTGATAATGACATTAAAGATGCTTCTCTACCGCCCAAGGGATAATGACCGCCCATTCACTCGACCATTTCATGTATCTTATGACTTTATCCCGCCTTGCTTTGATATATCCAGTTTGTACATAACTTGGAGATTGTTATTAAAACGTCTTGTAATTAAATTTTAATGTTTGAAGTAAATAATCGTTATTAGAGGTCTCTCTCACATCTCGATCACACAGACTGCCTACATGCCTAGTATTGTCACCAAGCATTACTTTTACCGTATCCCAATATAGGTATTCGTAGGCATGGCTGCTACTGATATTGTCGACTCCCTTTACGTCAGTGCCAACTATCTATGTTAATTAGAAAGGTATATACGAGTAGAATGATGTGTTCCCAGTATGGCCTTTAGTGGACCATTAATGCTACTTGTGTACCCTTTTCAAAAATATTTGCCACTAACTGTGCTGACGACTTTACTCTTATACGAGGCTTTTCTATATAATAATTATAAAATGGAAAAAAAAATGTTTTTTGGTTTGTTGGCTTTAAAACTATTAGACCGATTTGTAAAACTATTTTACCACTACAATTTTGCGTAAATTTCTATCCCTAATGAAACGGAAACTATGCGGGTAAAACCTCGTGGCGTCTGCTAGTTGGATATAAATTTACAAAATGCGCATGTGTATATTTTTATTTGATAGTTCTATATAGCCTTTTTTGTATCCTGTTATAAAATTCGTGTCCACAATTGGCCCCTCAAAGGTTTCATATAAAGAAAGTTTACATTTACGTGGGTTTGACAAAAAATATTGCAAATAATCAAGCTGTTACGATGACGCCTGTAAAAATCGATCGAAACGTACATCCCGTATATAACTCAACAATATCTGAGTCCCCATTGAGGCTGGCTCGTTAAAATTAATGTTTGTTCAAAGATAAGCGCCCTCTACTGGAACAATGTGAACGCTGAGTTATGCGTCTTTGCAAGTTCCGCGACTTGATTCATGCATGCATACCAGATGCGATCCGTTCCGTGCTAACCAATCTGTGTAGAAGCTGCAATGTATTATTGGCACTTGACGATATTGTGCTATGCTTTATAGTGTTACGAGTATATAATACTAATTTCAGATACAATATTATAGTTTGGAAAGTTCAAAAAAAAAATCAAAATCAAAATTCATTTATTTCAAGTAGGCTCAATTTACAAGCACTTTTGACACGTCAGTTGACTATTTGTAAAGATTTTACCACCGGTTCGGAAGGCAGGTTCGTTCGTAATACTCCCGATGGTCCGCGCGGGCCGGGGGACGTATAGCGATGAATGAAAAACCCACGACTGATGCACCTTACTTCCCCGCACACATGATTTCAAACCCGCGCAGTATTTCCCCGTTGCACGCATATCATGAGAGTGTCATCAACAAACTTGTCAAGCTATAGATAATATATTTGCATGATACTCTAATTTGAACCGTACATTATATTTAAAAAGTCCAGTCAAGTCAAGTACGAGTACAATCAAAAAATTACAAGTAAGCCTCTGATAAAAGTAATAATCTGGTTATTAAATAGTTTTTGAAGTGTTAATGACAGATCTAACATGTACTGTTCCAAAAATTTTGTTGGTTTCTTGGGTAGATTTTAGACGAGCAGATATTATGTGGAATGCCTTTCCGGCTTCAGTTATCCTGACTCACATCACTCCTACACTTTCAAGAAGAGTAAATACGCATCTTCTGAGCAAGCGCTGTAACGTAGAGCTCAGAATTGCATCATTGATTTACACCAGGCTGACTTTAGTATTTAAAAAAATATTAGATTACTCTAAACCAAGAGAAGGTTCGCTTTGTTTTACTGAAATCGTAATAAAATATATGTATTATTTTATAAGAAACTGAAATCTACTATTAACGCGCCTAAAGATGTCTTCACTTCAGAAAGATACTTTACCTCAAATTGCATATTACTTATTCCTTCAGACTCATAAACTACCTTGTAAAAGTGTCGCACACTCGCACACTCGCCTAGCGGTGAACTAATAATAAATTATTCCTGCTATTACATTTGCCACACAGATACACCGGGGGACCATAGTCACAGGAATAGAGAAACTGTGACTTTGCCGAGATTTTACAATGTAAACCTAAGGTAGTCTAACCAACCTTGACTTAGCTTTAATTTAGCATGGTTTTCTTTTAAGAATAATCCTCATGGACCTTACGGATTAATAGGTATATTTTAAAAAAGTAAATGTTTTTTTAAGCTGTCTCGTTAGTTCACTGGTTGACCTGTATGTGACCTCGGATCGTGAAGTTCTTCTTACGTGCAATGGCATACAATAAGTACTTTTTCTACGACCATGATAAAAGAAGCAACAGAACTTGATAAATATTTGGCGTTGGTCATGACCTCCTCGATTTTTGTATCGACGCGGAATT
Organism: Bicyclus anynana; assembly: GCF_947172395.1. Taxonomy (NCBI): domain Eukaryota; kingdom Metazoa; phylum Arthropoda; class Insecta; order Lepidoptera; family Nymphalidae; genus Bicyclus; species Bicyclus anynana. The sequence continues at coordinate 879,196 of NC_069087.1, read as the reverse complement.
TTTGAATTACATAAAACTATTTAAAAATTAAAAATAAATATATTGTTACTCGTGTGGTAATGAACATTACCAAACGACCTGTGAGAATGAGTAGCTTTGTGATATGTACCTATCTCTGCGTGATCAAATCAAAATTGAAGGCATCAAAGCAAGAACCAAAGTCACCGACATAGCTCAAAGCTGAAGTGGCAATGGGAGGGGCACATAGTTCGAAGAGCCGATGGACGTTGGGGTCCCAAGGTGCTGGAATGGCGACCCCACACTACAAAGCGCAGTGTTGGTCTACCCCTCCACCAGGTGAACTGACGACATCAAGCGAGTCGCAGGGATTCGCTGGATGCAGGCGGCTCAGGATCGTGATGTTTGGAAGTCCCTACAAACGGCATGTTGCCTGCAGTGGACGTCCATCTGCTGATATGATGATGATGATGGTGTTAGGTTTTATATTAAATAGGTTACGAAATGGGAAACATCTAGTCAACTTTGAATCCCTTTTTACAACAACGTTGCAGGCATTATACAATTTGACTGCAAAGTTATTTACTATCAGATACTATTCCAGCCTATCCACCTATTGGATGAAATAAAAAGTAGTTGAAGAAATAAATGGAAATAGTAATTCGAAGCACGTCACTGGATCAGAGCAGTAACGAGTGCCGTCAGTGCTGCCGCTGGCGTTTTTGTTCATTCTCCCACCGCAATTGCAGCTGTTGAAAATATGGACAGATATTAAATTGTGCCTTTTAATATACGGACGAGTCGTGCATCATGTTGGGAATGTTGCGTGTCTCACTTACATTGATTACGTTGCGCTTACACGCGTGGAGCTGCTAGTAAACGAACGCGACTTTGTCCGTTTTTCACTAATTTTGTACACTGGATTTTGGGAACAGAGGCGAAAATGGCGGAAAGCGCAGTGATGTATATACATAAATTTGTATGTACTGTACGTATGGTCTGCTATATTTTAGTATATTGATAATAATTTTCATATTACTATTCTATTTATATTGATAATATTGCTGCTGCGATTAGGTTTTTTTATTTTTAAGAAGAGTATTTTTTCAAGTGCTTTTAATTAATTTTTATAAGTAACTGTGACGTCACCCGAGTCTCAGCTGAATATCAGCGCCTTTCATGCATTTTTTGCAATTCATGGCATTAATCTAATAGATATCACAGACAGTCGTATATTATGTAAAATAGGATGTACCTACTGTTTGTGACACTAAATGTATTTTCTTTCTGGTCGACCCACAATTAGGTGGACCAGTAACAGCAACAAGCAAGTAAGTAACAGGGAGTTGTTGGCTGCTGGTGGCTCGGGACCATGGGTCCATGTCCGAGTTCATCGGATAGTCTTTGCAAAAGGCCTCTCCATCAGAGGACGTCCCCGGGCTGATAAATGATAGCTGGACCAGAGACGCTAACACGCGACCAACGAGATAATCTTCAAGAGAAATAGGCAAATTTGTTGGGACGAAAAAGATGGGATTGGGAACTCAGCTGCTATTGGACGATATTTTGTCTATATCTCTTCATGTGGTCGCATGTTAGCACCACAGAAGGGTAACTATTCACTATAGGAAGGACAATCTACACACCCCTTTCGGTTTCTACACGACATCGTACCGGACCGCTAAATCGCTTGGAGGTACATCTTTGTTACGAAATCCTCAATCGGCCCAGCCAAGGATCGAACCCAGGACCTTCGTCTTGTTAATCCACCGCGCATACCACTGCGGCACGAAGGCCGTGAAAAATGTACGATTATAAATGTTTGTACAAGAATTATTCGATTATATTACCTTTTATATAAATAAAAAGAAAAGGAATAACACAATACATAGAGGCGTCAACGCCAAACGAGGACAATGTGATTCAAAAATATTCGTACACATGTCGTTTCTAATGAATTTCAAATCTCTACTCTACAACCGGCGCGTTTGTAATACATACCATTATTCGAGGGTAGTATTTATACAATATATGTCACTGTTTATGCCTCATATATTTCGTGGTTAGCTAATCTGGCTATATAAAAAGGAAAAAGGTTCAGTCCCGACTAGCGAAGGATAAGTAAAATAAGAATAAAAAAAGAAAGTACATACGGCATGTAGTTAATAATATCATCATCATCATCATTAGCAAGCCATATTCGGTTCACTTTTGAGCGAGAGTCTCCTCACAGAATGAGAGGGCTAGGCCATTAGTCTTAGATTGGCAGACTTCAAACACGTAGAGAATCAAGAAAATTCTCAGGTATGCAGGTTTCCTCATGATGTTTCTCCTTAACTGTTTGAGACACGTCATATTTAATTTCTTAAAATACACATAAATGAAAATTTGTAGGTCCATACCCTGGACCGGATTAAAACCAAAACTCACTTCGGAAAGAGAAGGCAGAGGTCATAAGATCATATCCACTGGACTATCACAGCGCTTAGACTTAATATAAGAGTATCATATCTAACAAGCTATTGTGTGTCCCGTATTATGAGTAATTAGCCAAAGCTAGATATTACTTTTAATGAGGTGTCAGTTGTCATATATCAATAATTAATGAAATGGACTAACTGTATCAAGTTTCGTATCTAGAAGCTATAATATTAAAACTATAATTAATGGAACTTTTCAAAATATATAAACAATGTTTTATACATGAAATCTTATTCCAAGTTACCGAATATCTAACCTTGCATTAATAAATTAATTAAACAAATGAAAAAAAACCGACTGCAGAAAGTATAAAAAAACTGAAAAGAAAAAAAACAAGCTCAGTCCAAAAGTGTAGAAAGCAATTAGAAAACAGTCGGTTACAGTATCTAACGATATCCTAATTACGTAAATCCGTTGAGTGGTTTAAATGATATGAAGTAATAAAGAATATTACATACATACAAGATACACGCGAAAAACCTAACCCTTCTTGCAGTCGGGTAATTAAAAAAGAAAAAACAAAAATAAATATTTTCATAAATCTTTCTCATAACTCACGAGGAAAACACATACTAGGGATACAACAGACACAAAAGGTATATTGTATTGTACCTATATACGTCAAAGTATGTACCTTCCTTTTCCTGATCCAATTTTCCCGTAAGCTATTAAAGAGACCCACGTAGCACCCTCCGTGAACTCCGAAGGGCACTTAATAATTCTTTTGTTCACTATCTTTAAGCAATAAACGTCAATCAAAACTTGTAAGCAACCGCCATAACTTTTAATATACTCTTTGAAAGGGAAGAAATACGCGTTGGTATTTATGACAAGTTACAACTAAATATAACGTTTATGTCGGAAATATCTTATGAAAAGCAGTAGGTAGAAGTTGATGCTATATCCATCCCAAAAAGAACTAAAATCTTTCGTGAGATTGAATTGCCCTGACAATACACATATTTTAGGAAAATAAGCATACGTACCAGTGGCGAAGGATGAAATTTTGATGAAGGCAAGCCGTCCCAATGAAAAGAAAATTCATACCGCTCGATACAAACTTCGGTTTCTCACACATTCATAGATTACAATAATGAAAATGTATGAATGGATTTTTAAAAAATAACCTGACGATAATTTCGTGAGATTGAATTGCCCTGACAATACACATATTTTAGGAAAATAAGCATACGTACCAGTGGCGAAGGATGAAATTTTGATGAAAGCAAGCCGTCCCAAAGAAAAGGAAATTCATACCGCTCGATACAAACTCCGGTTTCTCATACATTCATATTTCATAATAATGAATATGGATAATGATAAACGTATGGATTTGTAAAAGGTAACCCGACGAAAAGCGGTCTGTATGGACTATTCGCCGCTGATACGTACCTACGTACGCTTCATCCTACTAATATTATAAACGCGAAAGTTTGTTTGGATGTTTGTTACTCCTTAACGCCGCAACTATTAAACCGACTTGACTAAAATTTACAACAAGGATATATTAAACCCTGGATTAACCCATAGACTACTTTTCATCCTGAAAAAATCTACGGTTTATGCAGGATTTGTGAAAAACTGACGAAGTCCCGGGCGTCCACTTGTGTATTATAAATCTCAAAGAAGTTTGGAGACAATAGGATAGGCTTTTATGAAATCCAAATGTTTGGAAAGACCTCATACTCAATAATAGCTTTAATCAAATAATATGCAAATATTAATGTCCTTTATAGTGTTGGAACCGTTTAAGAAAAGGCCTTGTAGTGGAGATAAAGGCAGCATCTAGTTATGTCCATTGAAAGATAGGAATAACTTAATATTGTCATCAAAACTAAACAAGTACGAAAGATTTGAAAGTTCTAAAATTAGAGGAAATCATTAAAATTTCCGCTATTTACACATACGTACAACAAGGCAAGTCAAGAAAAGGTAACAAAAACAATAAGACTTTTCAGTCTGGCGCCGATTTGTGAAAGTTAATAGTACATGGAACAGTTATAGAAGAGTAACAACAGTTCAAGTGGCTGTCAGGGAGGGTGAGGGTCGTAAACAAGTCCGTTACTGTAAATTCCGCCGATGTTGTCAATTTTACAGCTTTCGTGGAGTCGAACTGCTAGGGTGACCACATTTACTTAACCGGGCACAATATCATAACTAATATATTTTTTATCTAGGTATCTTGTAGTCAATATAGATATTACATTATACTCAAACATGCCAATAAAGTCGGCATGATCGGCATTATTTTTTTCTAATATCTTCAACATTCTTCAAACTTTGAAAAGTTTTACGAAATCTTCATTCTTTTTAAACTTAAATCTTCATGAATTACTCAACCCAAACTTGGGGAAACTCGTATCAAAATCTGGTTCCATTTTTGATTTGAAAGATAGTTCGGTGTTTAGTGGGATCTGTCTATCAAATGGTGTCCCCGTGGTTACCATACAAGCCTATAAACTTTCATTGTTTTTAAACCAGTCAATATATTATGATGTTAGTGACTCTACGTCTCGTCAACTGTTTATGTCTCGTTCATGATCATCGCATACTGTCACACGAGTCGCATAAGATGCCGCGAGAATCATTAAATTTCATAAATCACTAATTGTGAAAGTTACTCGAAGTAAGTAATCGAAAAAACCGGATCAATTAATGCATAAAAGTGCACAACGTATTTTAATATAACCCCATTGATCTTGGCTCAAGCCAACGATGATTATCCGGCACAAACAAATTAGCTATATATTTTACATTACATTATCATAATATAATAGATTAATATAATAGATAAACATTACACAAGACACTCACAAATAACGCAGTTTTTCAGAGGTAAAGATCAAAACTTCGATAAATTCGGTGAGGACTCCCCAAGAGCAGCTCCATTTTGCAACACAGCCGAGGCCTGATTTTTATGTTTGAGCAGTTTGCTCGAGTATTAAATCAGACACGTCGCGCGTGACATGAGTTGCGTTTGTTGTGACAGTCTGCAATCAAGTTATTTGACAATGGCTCAGATACAATATAATTCTTTCCATCACATTAATTCCCATGGGTTCGCGACCTAGGGGGTAACGGTTATGATAATATCTTGCGAGTTTTAGCTTACGTCGCGTTATATGAACGATGAGTGTGACGAACTTTGACGCAGATCGATATTCTTTACGGCATTTACATATATGAAGAGAGACTTTGGTTCCCGGTGGGGACTAGTTTGATTATATCAAATGTGATTTCTAAACTAAGCCCTCATTCGCACGAGAGTTTTTTTAACGTCCGCCCGCGTTTAAATACAACAAATGCATTCCCTAGTATATGTTCACTCGACAGCGTTTAGCATACAACGCTTTTATTCGAGCAGTATTGTATTTTCTTTTTTGGTCGTTGGAAATAGACCTTCATTAACTTTGACATATTTGTAAGCTTTTTTAAAATCCATTAAAAAACGTGAGTGTCTCTCATAATTCTATAATTATTACATGACTAGCTGACGCCGCGCGGTTTCACCCGCGTAGTTCCCGTCTCCGTAGGAATATATGGATAATATATAGCCTATAGCCTTCCTCGATAAATGGGCTATCTAACACTGAAAGAATTTTTCAAATCGGACCAGTAGTTCCAGAGATTAGCGCGTTCAATCAAACAAACAAACAAACAAACAAACAAACAAACAAACAAACAAACAAACAAACAAACAAACAAACAAACAAACAAACAAACAAACAAAAAAAACAAACAAACAACCAAACAAACTCTTCAGCTTTATTATATTAGTGTAGATAGTTACTCGTATATCATAGAATTAGCTTCACGTTACATTGAATGAAGAATTTTAACAGCTTCGAAACTCAAGCTAAGAGTATTCTAGCACTGATTTAATACTATTACAAGTTCACGTGAGATTATCACTTTTAATTATAATAAATTACTAATTAATCAAGCTAAAGCTTTTTGGGTAATAGTCAGAGCTAATCCTACTACCCTACTAATATTATAAACGCGAAAGTTTGTATGGATGTTTGTTACTCTTTAACGTCGCAACTTTTTAACCGATTTGGCTGAAATTTAAAACGAGACAGATAATACCCTGGATTAACAAATAGGCTACTTTTCATCCCGAAAAATTTCTAGGTTCCTGCGGGATTTGTGAGAAGTGAATTCAACGCGGATGAAGTCGCAGGCGTCGCAGGCTAGTGTTATTATAAGTTTAAGGTTTACTTTAATTGTTATTGTAACTAGGACTGGTTAAACTAGTGCAGTACAGTAGTTAGAACTTAGATATGAAGAGCAAACTGAAAATCAGTGGACACTGCAGTCTTACCAATGCACAGCACAAGGCTGAGTTTGCGGCCAGTTGTCATGTTGTTAGGTTAATAAGTTTAGTTTATACTGTACATATTGGGTTAACCATCTCGTTGACTAGTCCTTAACTCGTAGGCTACGGAGGCTACGAGTACAGGGTCGGGCTATAAAATTGGGCTTTTCTTTTTTTTTTTGATAAATTCTTAGTATCAAACAAAATGTTTTTATACTATGCCTCGGTGAGTACGTGAATCCATAAATAATTTCGGTTATCATCTGATATATTTTTTTTTAATTCTTTACAAGTTCAAGCCCTTGACTATAATCTCACCTGATGGTAAGTGGTGATGCAATCTTAATGGAATCTTAATGGAAGCGGGTTACGCGTTTAATGAAAATCCACATCCTTTCGGTTTCTACTATTACTATTGTGAGAAAACCTCAATCGATCCCCGGTTGGGGCACAGGTTTTCTCACAATTGGTCCAGGTCTGGCTGGTGGGAGGCTTCAGCCGTGGCTAGTTAACACCCTACCGACAAAAGCGTACCGCCAAGCGGTTTAGCGTTCCGGTACGATGTCGTGTAGAAAACGAAAGAGGTGTAAATTTTCATCTTCCTTCTAACAAGTCAACCCGCTTCCATAAAACAGCATCACCACTTAAAATAAGGTGTGAGTATATTCAAGGGCTAACTTGTAAAGAATTAAAAACACATATGTACAGACCTTATTAACTCTAATAAATAATAACAACATTTTGGAGTATAATACACCAAAACCCAGTTAAACAACTACGAAACGGTTCTAATATCGCAGTCAAAAGCAAAAGTCATCGATATAAATAAAGGAGAGACATCTCTTTGTCAAATTTCACCCCCGGGCCCGCCTTTGTGCTACATTGGCGTCTAGTTAGTATTCAATTTGCGAGGTGCATTCGACATCGCGACCGAGCTGTGACCTCATCCAGTAGCGAGAGTCAGAGCTTGCCTCACAATCTTCTAGTAGCTGACGCTTTGACAAACACAATTAAAAACTTTTAGCGTTGTCGAAACGAGAGAGATTTAGGTAACTTGAAACAATGCAGTGGTAGGGGGTAGGACAGGAATTAATATGCCCCTTCGTAGTCAGGTTGTAGAGGTATCTTTTATTGTTAGCCGTTAGTTTGGGTTTCTAAACGTCATCGTACCGGAACGCTAAATCGCTTGCTACGTCTTTGCCGGTAGGGTGGTCGAAGGCTAAGGCGGAAGTCTCCCACCAGCCAGACCTGAACCAATTAAGAAAACTCAATCGGGTATCGAGCCCAGGACTACCGCCTTGTAAATCCACCGCGCACACTACTGCGCCACGGAAGTCGTCACCTGTTTGGTGTTCGACGGGAACTTAGGTGAAGAATATAGTATGCAGTTTTAAACAATTTTAATTATATAAAAACCTATTGCATAACACCTTCACCATGTCATCACATCAATATGATTATTAGCCTATATTAACGGCTACTATAGCGCCTCCTTTATTTTACTTAGGACTACATTTTTATAAGCAGTGATTTGTAGAAAAAAGACATTGTCTTTAACTTTCATAATTTTCATAGCCATCAATAGTTAAAGGTAACCGCCAATTTCCAATCAATAATTGAGGCGTCACGTTACGTAGATAGAGAAAGAAATAGACAACTGCTGATTGGCGTGGCGTTGTCGATCAAAATATATTCGATTATAAATTCACAATACTTATGATTTTCAACTAGTATCTATAGGCAGACGTGATAGCCCAGTGGATATGACCGCTGCCTTCGGTTCGGAGGGCGAAATTTCGAATCCAGTCCGGGGCATGCACCTTAAACTTTTCAGTTACGTACATTTAAGAAATTAAAAATCACTTGTCTCAAACGGTGGACGAAAAAAATTGTAAAGAAACCAGCATAGTTGAAATTTTTCTTAATTCTCTACGTGTGTGAAGTCTGCCAATCCGCATTGGGCCAACGCGGTGGACTAAGGCCTAACCTCTGATTCTAAAAGGAGACTTGAGCTCAACAGTGAGCCGAATATAGGTATTTATTTGTAATGTTGTGCTTACACTACTTCTATTTTATATTTTTCTAATAAAATCAAAGAAAGTCCACTAAATAAAAATTGTAAAATTTATTTGGTGAGTCGCCATACCACCGCATATGCAATCGCCTTGTCTCATTTCATTATTCTTTACAGAGTCCACGCATAAGTTGCTCTTATTGAGGCAAATACCATGGACGCTATATATTCGTCTATTTACTTTTGTGTCTACGTCATCTTTGATAGAGACGACAATGTATTTCATTTCGCAGGTCGATTACACTGTCTGCGATGTGTAATCTGATATTTATTATTTTATACCTCGACCTCCTTTATACCCTCTACATAGATACAAGATTTCTAAAGAGTAGACAAGATCACTAGATAAATATAAATAATAATAGCTCACTAGACAGAGTTACGCGAAAGGTACGAATTTCATTATTATTATAGCCGGATTATATAAAGAGTAAAATAGTTGGCTATACAAGTGGTGGTATAAAAGGAGCAGTGATAGCCCAGTGGATATGACCTCTGCCTCCGATTCTGGAGGGTGTGGGTTCAAATCCGGTCCGGGGCATGCACCTCCAACTTTTCAGTTAAGTGCATTTTAAGAAATTAAATATCACGTGTCTCAAACGGTGAAGGAAAAGCATCGTGAGGAAACCTGCATACCAGAGAATTTTCTTAATTCTCTGCGTGTGTGAATTCTGCCAATCCGTATTTTGTCATGGCTTGAATTAATACATCACCGGGTTAGCACCGCCTTCAAACTGATCAGTAGGTACATAATACGATGGTATTTTTCGTTTTTTAGTTTAGTCGGTACGTTTTATGTTTTTGAAGCCGGTTGAATTATTTTAATTAAAATTTTTTAATGGTAAAAAAAAAATTCATGGTTAATCTTTATAATTCGAACCCAGGACCTGATGATCCGAAACCGTGACGTGCTAAGCTAACTACTGGACTAAGGCGAGTAACCACTGGAATTAAAAAAAATAACAAATTATGGCTTTATGTTTTTATATTGCATACGACTGGGAAAAATGTGCACATTTTAGAATATAGTATTTTTAATTGTAGCTGCAAGCATGTGAAAATTGCAATAACATTTTAGCGAACGAGTGAATAATATGCAAAATGTGTATTTTTAACCGCTCCAAACTATATCAAACTGCAATTTTTATTAAACTCTTTAATTTGAACGTTCTTTATAGCTTGTACATTGCCACAGAATAAATTATAGTTACTGCGCTGTTTTATACCGTTGTTTAATTGCTATGCGAAGGTATACAATTTTCTTTTTTAAAAACAAAAGACATAATTCACAGCTTTTTTAACATGGCTAATAATAATCCTTCTTTTCTCTTCAACTGCATATAAAACAACGACTGGTATAAACCGAGGAACTTTCAGATATCAGCTAGCACTCGGTAAGCTATCGAGGTGGCTTTTTGTACGTACATAACCTCTGCCTTCGATTCGGAAGGCGTAGGTTCGAATCCGGTCCGGGGCATGCACATCCAACTTTTCAGTTATATGCATTTTAAAAAATAAATATTACGGTGAACGGTGAAGGAACACATCGTGAGGAAACCTGCACACCAGAGAATTTTCTTAATTCTTTACGTGTGTGAAGTCTGTCAATCCGTATTGGGCCGGCGTGGTAGACTATTGGCCTAATCTCTGTCAATCTGAGAGGAGACTCGTGCTCAGTAGTGAGCCGGTGGGTTGCTTATGATGATGATGAGACGCCACATGGTTTCACCTGCATAGTTTCCGTTCCCATTGGATAAACGGGGATAAAATATAGCAGGATTCTAATGATGGAAGAATTTTTCAAATTCCAGTAGTTTCTATTAATTTGTATACACTTTTGAAGTACGAAATTTTTTTCAGCAAACTGAAAATCAGTGGACACTGATTTCTTACCATGAGTTTGCGGCCAGTTGTCAAGTTGTTAAGTTAATAAGTTTAGTTTATACTGTACATATTGGGTTAACTATCTCGTTGACTAGTCCTTAACTCGTAGGCCACGGAGGCTACGATTACACGGTCGGGCTATGAAATTGTTTTTTTTTTTCTGATAAATTCTTAGTAGCAAAAAAAAATTATACTATGTCTCGGTGAGTACGTGAAGCCATAAATCATTTCGTTCATCATCTGATAGATTTTTTTTAAATTATTTACAAGTTATCCTGTCACTAAAATCTCATCTGAAGCTAAGTAAGTAACTAAGTGATGATGCAATCTAAGATGGAAGCGGGCTAACTTTAAACTTTGTAATGAGGATGAAAATCCATACCCGATTCGGTTTCTACACGACATCGTATCGGGACACTAGTTAGTGCTATTTCCCTAAAGGATTATACCTAAGAGCTATACCTTATTTATTAAAAGGAAACTGATAGGTCGCAACTTAACATCCTGTTACATGTTAACAATAGTCAAACGATCCTTTGAGAGCCACTGTACCGGAAGTGCTCGGGGCAACTTCCGGTTTCCAATGTAGGGCTATTGATTTTACTGTTAATTAATTTTGATTGTTTAATTGCCTTAGTTAGTCATTTGTCTATAAATTCACAAGCAAAGGTAACGACAATAATAAATACTAATCATTCACAACAGGAAAAGATAATAAAATCTTTTTAACAAAAGCCTGTTAAGAACTGTGAGACCGTGGAGCAAAAGTTAAGGTGCTGATAGACTTGAGCATTCAGCAGTCATTTGGCTGGTGGGAGGCGTCGGCCGTGGATAGTTACCACCCTACCGGCAAAGACGTACCAAGCGATTTAGCGTTCCGGTGCGATGTCGTGTAGAAACCGAAAGGTGTCTGAATTTTCATCCTCCTCCTAACAAGTTAGCCCGCTTCCATCTTAGACTGCATTATCACTTACCACCAGGTGAAATTGTAGTCAAGGGCTAACTTGTCACACTAATCACACTAATATTATAAAGGCGAAAGTTTGTGTGAAAGTGTGTAAGTGTGTAAGTATGTTTGTTACTCTTTTACGCTGCGGCTACTGAAGGGATTTGGGAATCCATGGTTCCCGCGGGATTTGTGAAAAACTGAATTCCACGCGGACGAAGTCGCGGGCTTCCGCTAGTGAAGAATAAAAAAAAAGCATTCGTGGGAAATTACATCACAGAAAAATACGAGAACATCTTACCGAGCATTCTATCGAGCGTTTTGGCGAGCATTCTAGCGAGCAGATTTGCTTAAAGCTTTTTGCCGAGAAGAATATCTTTAACGAGCATCGAATAGAGCGTTCACTAGAATTCTCAAGATGTTCGTAGCAAAATTTGGCTCTATGCTTAGCTCGGCTCGTTATTCAGTTCAACAAATATAAAAACGGCGAATGCTCGATGTTCTGTTACAAGTGAATGCTCAGCACCTGTACATATATATGCTAGTTGATATATTAAATGTAAGCACACGAGAGCTGAAACTTAAGGGGAAGTGCGGTTAGCGGTTCTATTAGTTATGATTGTATCGGGTTCTCTAAATTAAACTGAAGTGGACTTCACAATTAGTTAATTAATACGAGAAGTTATCGGTTGCGACCCTACAACCTCTCCACTTTCATAGCCTTATCATAGGGATATCTGGGGTTCGATTCCCAGTTAATTTTTTTACAGTAAAATGTTCACGTTCCACAGACTAAAACTAACTAAAAAGACTAACTAAGCTCAGCTTAAACAATAAAATTCTGATATTTCTTCCATAAATCCCTACGATCTATGTGGGACTAGACGACAGTCCGCGTTTTTACCCACACAGTTTTCATTCACGTAAGAACACAATGTTAAAATATAGCTATTATTACTCCCTGATAATGTAGCGTTAATGTAGCTTTTGGTGTAGGAATTTTTCTAATCGGTCTAGTAGTTTTGGAGCCAATCCGTAACAAACAAACGAACAATGAAATATTACCTCTTTATCACCTATGCGAAAGTAGTATGTGTGTAAGTGTGTATCTTTGTTCCTCTTCTACGCTGCGTATACTGAAGCGATCGGGCTGAAATTTGGATTGGAAATAGATTTTTTAAGTCCAAACAGACAAAATCGCGGGCTATCGCTAGTATTAAATATAAATAGAAATAAGTTTATTTGATTATAAAAGAAGTTAATTGTAACACAAATATATTTTATTATTATTTTATTCTTTACAAGTTAGACCTTGCTAATTTGTTAAGAAGAGGATGAAAATCTAAACCCCTTTCGGTTTCTACACGACTTCATATACCTACATAAAACATAAGAAAAATCTATATAACATATGACATTGTGGATTTATAACATAAATTCGATAATACTGCTTTAGTGTAAGACAGTTGCAGTTTTTAGCCCATCTCTGGAGAAACAACGTTAGGACAGGCATTAACTATTTCTCTTTTACTATTATTAATAGTTTTAAATTTAGATGAAAGAAAACCTGACCACATAGGCTACTGTTTTAGTGAAAACATATTTCTTATTAAAGAAGTCGGTTAAAAATTGAAAAACACAGTTAGATAAGTCAGTTGGTAAAAGCAATAAATATTTATAGGCCCTCCTTTGAATTGCAGCATGCATAGTGCATCGAATGGATACGCTGCTTAGATATGAGCGCTGTGAGAACGGAATGAAGAACGTGGAAGGTTATTTCGTTCACATAACAACATTTTATACAATACATTTATGACTGTTCGTTGAATATCATATTTGTTTCCAAATCAGTTTAATAACTTACTTTGTGTTGTATTTTATTTTTAGAAACTTGTACACCGTAATCTATACTAATATTATTAAGCTGAAGAGTTTGTTTCGTTGAACGCGCTAATCTCAGGAACTACTGGTCCGATTTGAAAAATTCTTTCAGTGTTGGATAGCCCAATCATCGAGAAAGGCTATAGGCTATATGTTATCCTTGTATTCCTACGGGAACGGGAACCACGCTGGTGAAACCGCACGGCGTCAGCTAGTAGTATTTATAAATACGTACACGAATCGATCTTGTATTTAATACGTCTCGGGCAAATTAATAAATGATTTTCCAAAATGAGAAAGTTAGATTACAAATATTGAAATCATCAAACCCTCCGGAAATTATTTATAATGTTTATCACCTAATAAGCAGAACTAGTAAAACCAGTCGCCCAATTTAAAGCTTGACTTATGTTAGCTACCTAATATAACATCAATTTACTAACAGCCGCATTTTTTGTATTCCGTAAAGCACATTTTTAACAAAAATCTATACTAATATTATAAAGCTAAAGAGTTTGTTTGTTTGGTCGCTTGAACGCGCTAATCTCAGGAACTACTGATCCGATTTGAAAAATTCTTTCAGTGTTAGATAGCCCATTTATCGAGGAAAGCTGTAGGCTATATATTATGCCCGTATCTCTACGGAAATGATAACCACACGGCTAGTCTATGATATCCAGGAAGGGCAGTCATTAGGCACCGGATGACAATTTTGATCAGTTAGCACTAAATAAATAGTGAATACAAAATCACATAACTTGAGAATTACTAACAATAGCTAGCCGGTAATCTTCGTATACTCGTTCACTAACAATACGTCAAAATTAGTGAATAGGCCAGCTGATTTTATGTTTTAAAGAGCATGATTTAGATCTTCATAAATACAACTGGGTGCTGAAAAATAAACTCCGAGGAACAATATCACCACCAGCTCGGAATTACTTAATTCTCTATCCACTTGAATTTCTATTATGGAATATGTGGGTTCTCTACCCTCTATCTGAAAAATTGTTAGGCCTTCAGAATCCCGTCTCGAAGCGAAATTTGACTGGCCTATTTTCTAATATTAAAACATTTTTTATTCAATTCAGTTTTGACTAGTTTTCGAATACCGAAATATTTTTGTTTGGCCAACATACAAGCGCTCGGTTTACTGACTAAACTTGCAACATTTTTATTTTATTTATTTTTTACACCGCATGCAGGCAAGAGTGCCTTGGGGCAAAATGGTATTGAAATGTTGGACATATTTTCAGTCCAGTTGACTTTGACCAAGAATTTTTTTTGGGTAGAAAAAATTAACATGAAAGCCTGGTTCAGAATTGGATGCTTAGACCTTAAGATCTATAGCAGCACAGGCTAACTCCTAACACTACTTTTAACTACGGCTTACGTATATAATAAAACAATCATAGGTATTTATCACCCACGTAGTTAGCATTCTCGAGATAGCACAGTGGATATGACCTCTGTCTCCGATTCCGGAGGATGTAGGTTCCGGTCCATGGGCGGGCATGCACCTCCAACTTTTCAGTTGTGTGCATTTTAAGAAATTAAAAATATCAGGTGTCTCAAACGGTGAAGGAAAAACATGGTGAGGAAACCTGCATACCAGAGAATTTTCTTAATTCTCTGCGTGTGTGAAGTCTGCCAATCCGCATTAGGCCAGCGTGGTAGACTATTGGCGAAACCTTTCTCATTCTGAGAGGAAACTCGTGTTCAGCAGTCAGCCGAACATGGGTTGATAATTATGTAAATCTCGTTCCCGTGGGAATACTACTGACAGATGTTAATAATAATATTTTATTTTATAAATAATATCTGTAAGTAGTTTTATGGTTACCGAGTCAAACATTATCACACCAGATTGAAGCAGCTTGGTGGGTTAAGCTGCATATAGTTTCTCGTAGAGTTACCCTGGCCCGGTGATGGGGCCAGCCATTATGTTCCGACCTCAACAATAATGTATAAATGCGATCTTTACAATTACTTATGTAATTCTTTAACATTGAGCGTGTTTACATAACTATGATAAGGTTATGACGCTACTGATTACAAATGGCTACCGCAAACGGTTTATCAGTACGACTGGATATAATTACTTTATCACTATGTTAAATCCGATTTTAGTATCGACCGGATTCCTTACATTTTTTGATTTGCAATATCTTATAATACTCTAATCTTACGTTACACGAGGTGCAGTAGATAAGAAATCGAGCCTATGTGAGTAATTGTGACCCACAATAGCATAATTATTTTAGAAGGTTTAAGTGGTGGTGTGCACAAGGTTTTTAACTAGGCACTACATACAGCTTAAGTGCTCTTAGTTCTGGGATAGGCTCATATTTAGATACAAAATATAAAAATATTTCCTCTCCAATACGGTAGCGCTGTTTTATATTTATATTCCGAAAATAATTCTTGATTGAACTCTTTTTATCTAACACAAATAGAAATGAATTCAAAGCTCACACTTTCGAGTTATTAAATCATAGTTGCAGATTAGCGCTATAGATTTTTAATGAATCCTCAGAATACGCAACGCATCTTTCAAGTGCTGGGTGTAAGACGGCATCATGATTTACCATCAGACGTGACTTATCATCAGGATTATTTTTAAAAGTACATTTCTTGTTTAAAGTGTCTTCCTCTGTAAATGGTTCAACGTTTCATTGAGCTGCGTTAATTAACTTATAGAGTATATTCGTCATAGGGATCGGAATAGAATAGAATATATCTTTACGAGTATTTATAGATACAAGGTGTTTAAATAAAACTAAATATTCAAGTAATCGGAAGCAGCGATTGTGAATTTATTAAAACTACCAGGGAGATTATGCAATGGACGATCACCAAGTAAGCCAGCTGCTTATTCTATTATACAGTGATACAAAAAAATATTTCATCATTTTCAACCCGTATTCGACACACTGCTGAGTCTCCTCTCAGAATGAGAGGGGTTAGGCCAATAGTCTACCACGCTGGCCCAATGCGGATTGGCAGACTTCACACACGCAGAGAATTAAGAAAATCATCTGGTATGCAGGTTTCCTCACGATGTTTTCCTTCACCGTTTGAGACACGTGATATTTAATTTATTGAAATGCACACAACTGAAAAGTTGGAGGTCCGGACCGGATTCGAACTCATACCGTAATAATATTTATTAAGAGTAGTATTAGTTATATTATAATAGTAATCATATTTATTTTCCTGCTAAAATTCACAGCATCACCTAATCTCGAGATACGAGACAAAATTCACACTCTGGCAGGGAAACTTATCTCGCACTGTGCCACGGCCGCTCGTCGTTGTCCTGATAAGAGCGGGATGCGATGGCCTCCGATAGCGTTATCACTGTATTTGTCGCTAGTATTATTTCAGCTATGATCAACGTAGCTGTTATCGTGGGAGCGGCCAGCAATCTAGGCTACCAAGTACTGAGGAAGCTAACAAAAGTTTACAATGGGAAAATATACTTCACAACCGAAGACGAGTCCACAGGCTACAACATTCATGACGTACTGAAAAAGAAAGGTGCCACCCTTGAATATTTCAAAGTGGATGTCGCGTACACCAAAAGCATCATAAAGTTTAGACATCACATACAAGACCAGGATGAAAGGATTGAGCTATTGATCAACATGACTGACTACTCTCCCACTGAAAGACATTTGTCGCATATAGAAAAAGTGAGAAGAATATTAGGAATCAACTTCTACGGCTACATCAATTTTGGAAAGCTCATATACCCCTTGTTGACGGACAACGCAAGAGTTGTCAATGTATCTGGTCCCGCTGGTCTTCTAACGACGATCGAAAATGAAGAAATTAGGAAAAGAATTAGCAACCCAAAACTTGATGAAGACGAATTAGTAGCGATCATTCAAGAATACGAAGAAGCTGCGAGAAAGGGTGTTGAAAAAACAGAAGGTTGGGGCAATAGTGTAAACGCATTCAGTAAAGTCGCTCTCAGTGCAGTGACATTCCTGCAACACAGACAGTGGGCTGACAAAGGCATCGTAATTAATTGCGTGAACCCAGGCAACGTCACTAGTCGGGAAGAGAGGAAATCTACAAAAGTGTTCGAGGAAGGCGCCAAGGCCATATTATATTTGGCGTTGGAAGCGCCTTTGACTTTGAATGGGAATTTCGTGTGGAGCAACTATAACGTGATTGAGTGGAACAGTGATCCGTTTGTGGAAGTCACGACTGTGTAGATCAGTATTTTAGTTTAGTTTTAGTATTGGACTGAAATTTTCTCTAAAGAAAATCAACGAGTAATGTGTGAATTAACTTTATTACAAAGATAGTGATTAGGTTATGTTTATTAAAAAATAAATTGGCGATGTTTGTGGTGTAATTGTGTATGTGTTGCTTTTTATCATAATATCCCTCCTCGGCTCGCGCCAAATTAGCACTAAATAGTCTGGTTTTGACCGTGATCATTGTACTAGAATCAAGCAAGAGAAAGAAGGTTTACTTTTTTATTTTTTTATTCACCTGCATTGATAATGATCTTAGTTCCTTGGCTTGGATAACTACAAACAACACATCTTTCCGAGATAAAGCTGTATTGTATAGTAAAAGTGAATATGTTCGAGACGATGTTTTTATTATTTTATTACGTACCCGTCATAAACGACCCAATAACAGTCCTCTGTCCCTCGTTATTATATCCCTTTAATATAAAGCTTATTACGTGATAATGCAGGTCGAGGGTTTTAGTAAATTATTAAAATGCAGTGTGTATTAATGAGAATAACCGAAATCACCATAATAATCATCATGTTAGATGCAAATGGGGAAGACCAAGTCTAACTTCAATACCAACTGCAATCTACTAACCAGAATTATTGACTTGTAATGTCACACGCTACAATCGTCGCTTCTTCTTGCTTCTTGTTTGTGGCTGTCACGTGTGGCCCATATGCGGCGACACTTAGTTGTTTAAAAAAAACAATATAGGTAATTTATGTCACTTCCATAAATAGCAGAATAGGGAACAGCGTCGTAAGACCTATCCTATATCGATGTGCATTTTCTGCAATCAGTCAAACTATATTAGCTGTAAATAAAGCACTAAATTCCAAGTAGTAGTAAACCTTTATGTGAAGGGAAAGAACTTACCGCCACGCGATTTAGCGTTCCGATACGATGTCCTGTAAATACCGAAAGAGGTGTGGATTTCCATCATCCTACTAACAAGTTTGCCCGCTTCCATCTTACGAGTAGATTGCATCATCACTTACTATCAGGTGACATTGTATAGTCAAGGATTAACTTGTAAAAATAAAAAAAAATCTTATTTCTGCAGTCAGTCAAGCATCACTACTATGTTCCAATCTGAAGGCTATTGTCGGTTCAATTACTTAACCATTCATGAGGTATAACACCTACATCTGTGATTGGTGCACATATATGGCGGGAGTGTTACTTTGTTTAAACGAGTAGATGTTAATTTTCCACTTACTATGAGGGTGGCCAACTAACTGCTTAGTCCTTCAAAAAAAATATATACATACAAAAAATAAAACCTTCTTTCGGATAACAATGCCTCAATATGACGATTTTCTGAGCTGATATTTATTGAGCAATGCCAATAACTCGGGTTCACACCAACTTCCGGGAACTTTTGTTTACGCATAAACTTACACCCGAGTCTCGGACTATAAGGGACATGACAAACTGATGGTACGGCAGACTTGGCTGCAATTCACGCGATCGTAAAAGCCTGGGCAGGAATGCCTCTCACCAATTTGGTAGCTGGCGCGAGAGCGGGACGTATTTTTAAAACGACTCGAAATTTACACACCGCCGCGCGGAGACACATTATATAAATTTCTTTTAAATTGCTACATTTCATCGTGGTGTCCATTAATTTTGTTGTATTTAAAGAAGGAGAATTTATTATTTTATAGAACAAAATTAAAAATTACAAAGCTTCAAAATAAAATGTTTTGCATGGTTTATAAGAATGCTGTAGACCGTATCTTTACTGGTATTAATTGAATATTTTTTGACGTATTTGTTAATCTAAACGCGAACTTTTTTCTTATGTATGTGTTAATTTTTGCGTACCTACCGAAATTATATTTGTATTTTTTAACTTCAACATCGCCCTATTTTTTCCTGTCAACCTACATCACAAATTTGAAGTCTCTAGTCATTACAGTTGTAAAGATTTCGTATAATAAACTATGTATTATCTTCTTAAATGTACTAGGGTATCTTATTTAGTCATGACAAAATCTCTTAGGAATATCTTATCATATCTTTGTTATTGCTAGAAGAGGATGTTTTTTGCAACTTTTATCTAATCATAACCTAAAAACAAATGTTATTTATCATTGTATTGTTTTCGGATCATCTGTCTGTTTACGCTGATCTCCAGAACTACTCAACTAAGTATCAAGCGGTTTTTACAGGCAACGAAGTCTGGACTTGTAATCATTAGAATTTAATGCAAACAAAGTCGCGGGAGTCATACTTAGATACTAAAAAGTGACTGAAAATATTTCTTTGGAAAACATAGATTCTCGAAAAACATTACCTATTACTTTGACGCTTTGTTTTTACAAGTAAACTTTGCCTAACAGAATTGTACGTTGTAGAGTCAACATCTCCTGAGAATGCTCCGGTTTCGGGGTGAAACGTACGTAGAGAGTATTTTGTCGGACCTGGGTGACGTTGTCGCATGGGTTCGTTGGCTTTTCGCAGATGATAGCAAAATAAATAAGTCATTATATAACAGAATTGTGTTTTCAAAATGCACGCTACAATAAGGTAAAACAAAAAATCAATTTTTGGGTACAAACTTATACGACACGAGTATCAAAGAGGCAGAAATATTTCACCAGCTCTCTCGAACACATATCTACGACCGAATGTGAAATAAACATAATGTGATTCCGATGCCGTGTGCCAGATGTGATTTCGACAAAATTCCACATATTTCCCTGCGACGGAAATGCCCGAGTTCTGTGAAGTGTTTGATGTATAACTTTTTCTTGGACTCGTTCTTTGTAGGCTCTAATGACGTAATAATTATTAGGGTTTAAAAGGGTTTCAAGTTGCCGTTATAGCCCAGTGGATATGATCTCTGCCTGCAATTTCTGCCTGTGAGTTTGAATCCGGTTCGGGGCACGCACCTCCAACTTTTCAGTTGTGTGCATTTTAAGAAATGAAATATCATGTGTCTCAAATGGTGAAGAAAAAACATCGTGAGGGAACCTGCATCCCAGAGAATTATCTTAATCCTCAGCGTGTGTGAAGTCTGCCAATCCACATAGGGTCAGCGTGGTGGAATATTGGCCTAACCCCCCTCATTCTGAGAGGAGACCCAAGCTCAGCAGTGAGCTGAATATGGGTTGATAATGACGATGTGTTGGATAGTCTAAACGCAAGCTTTGTCATATTCTTTCTTCATGTCAAATTAACGAAGCCTGTGACAAATCTCGCGGAAACTAAGGTATTTTTCGATAAAATTTAGCCTATATGTTTCTTAAGAACTTTCTTTATTTTCCAACTAGCAGACGCCACGTGGTTTCATCTGCATAGTTACCGTTCCTGTAGGAATACGAGGATAAAATATAGCCTGTAGCACCCAAGGATACTGTAGCTTCCCAACAGTGAAAGAATTTTTAAAATCGGTTAAGTAGTTTCGGACCCTATTCACTGCAAACAAACAAACAATCAAATCTTTTCTCTTTATAATAGATAGATGAAAGTCCCATTGAAAATCGGTCTAGGCCTAGATTATCCCAGACAAACGAACACTGCAAAACGGATAATAACTAAGCATTTGAGAAAACACATGATTTTCAAATCACATGTACTCGTATATGCGATCTGAGAATAGGTAGTAAACTATTTTCAAAATCAAGATTTATGAAGCAAATTATATGGACGAACAACGCTTACTGAATTAGCTAGTATACGCTAACTAACGCTAACTAACAATAACTAAACAATTTTTCAAAATCCCTTTTATACTAGTCAATTATTGAATTATCAAAACAGTGAATCATACATACATCAGCGACACAAAAATAAAGGAATGTCTACAGTTCAATACTTTATCTCGCCTACTATTTCATATCTTATCAATTCTCTGATATTATACACAAAAATAAGCGCCGTCATAATTTTATATACTACATAATGATTGACTCGCTCTTAACCGGAGACGCAAAGAGGAGTGTTCAGAAAAAGTGTTTACCATTGAAAACTACATTCGTTTAGACGTAACATGAGTATAATTGAACTAGTGAGATAAAAATTGAGGAACTTGTCCAAAACACAAAATTATCTGGCAACTTTGCTTAAAAATCCTGTATTTCACTCATTGTTGTTGTTTTTTTCATCAACCCATATTCAGCTCACTGCTGAGCTCGAGTCTCCTCTTAGAATGAGAGGGGTTAGGCCAATAGTCCACCACGCTGGTCCAATGCGGATTAGCAGACTTCACACACACAGAGAATTTTAGAAAATTCTCTGGTATGCAGGTATCCTCACGATGTTTTCTTTCACCGTTTGAGACACGTGACATTTAATTTCTTAAAATGCACACAACTGAAAAGTTGAAGGTCCATGCCGCGGACCGGATTCGAACCCACACCCTCCGGAATCGGAGGCAGAGGTAATATCCACTGGGCTGTCACGTATTTCACTCATTATTACACGTTAAAGTCGATACTATAGACATGAAACTCCTAAAGGAGTCATGTCTGAAAAAGATAGCAACAACCTTACCACAGAGTCGACTGAAGCGACGCATATAGGTCACAGAAAACCGTTTAGGTTCATTAGGTATTTATTGGATTTGTGTGTAACAGAGTGTATTTGTTTAGTATAACCATAATCTAGTTTTCCGGTCATGATATATTATTCGTTATGAAATTATCTTATAATTTATTACTGATCCGATTACACCGCCACAATGCTATGGGAATTGTGTTGAAAGAATAATGAATTAGCCTAATATCATGTCATTAAATTGTAAAATTATACATTATTTATCTACAAGTATTGGTTACATTTTATTCATAATTCACTTACAATAGTTAAAATGTGCGAGTAATATTATTTTAAAATCTGCACTTAATATTATAAAGCTGAAGAGTTTGTTTGTTTGGTTGAAAGCGCTAATCTCAGGAACTGCTTGTCCGATTTGAAAAATTCTTTCAGTGTTAGATAGCCTATTTAGGGAGGACGGATATAGACTACATATTATCCCCGTATTCTTACGGGAACGGGAATCACGCGGGTAAAACCTCACGGCATCAGCTAGTTTAAATAATAATTGACACGACAAGCAGATTGTCTACCTGCAGGTTAATTCACTTACTTTCATGTAATTATGTTATTAGACTTTACGAAATTGAGATTCTATGGAAAAATGTCATCCGGTGCTTAATGACAACCCTTCGTGGACATAATATAGTAGGTGGATGACATTTCTCATTTTTGTTTTAATTGTTGATTTTCATGTTTGTTTTAATAGATAGTTAATAAAGATCAAAGTGAATAGGCCAGCTTGGTTGTAAACAATTGTTGGTAAAAATAATGTAATTAAATTGTACAATAATGATTTTACATACTTTACTTTACTTTCGCAAATAATAGATTACATGAAAACTACTGCTACGAGTACTAATTTAACTTTTTGTTGACATTGGTAAAAATTAAACTACGAAATTTAATTTGATATCAAAGAGAGATATTACTACGTTTAGAAGCACACAAATTTCACCGAACTAGTTTTAAAGATCGAATCACTGTAGAATTGATGTATGTGTTTTAACTTTTTCCAGTTAGAAAGTTAATTAATCGAAGTTTAAAAGTTTCGGCGTCGCTCCTTGCTTCGACCCAATAGATTTTTAATTTGCTTCGCGATGCGATTGAGCGATTCTTTAATTTTCGCTTAGAATTTCATTTATTTCATACTAGCAAACTCCACAAGGTTGCTGCCGCGTATTTCCCGTTCCCGTGAGAATGAGTGGTAAAATATCGTCTATTTATCAGGAATAATTTAGGATTCTAGTGCTGTACGAATTTTTCAAATCAGTCCAGTAGTTGCATTTTTTTTTTAATTTGGTTATAGAGGGTATTTTTAAATCTTTCTTCTTTATAATATTAGTGTACTAGTAGATTAATTTTTTCTTAGTTTCAATTGATAATAATAATTATGTATATTAATATTTGGTATAATGTTTTACTGTATTCTGAGGGTATAATGTGTCATGCTAAGTTTCTATACAAACTTTCACCTTATGTTTCACCTCCATCACGTTTAATATAAGATTATTTAATAAAAAGTATTTTTTTTTTATTCTTTACAAATTAGCCCTTGACTACAATCTCACCTGATGGTAAGTAATGATGCAGTCTAAGATGGAAGCGGGCTAACTTGTTAGGATGAGTTCGTATTATAGGACTCAAAAGGTGATTACAAATATAAGAAAACTAATGTCGAACAAAGGTTATGATTCACAATACTTGTCAGGATAACTTAATTAACAAATCAAACTATTACCAAAATAAGTCCCTAGAATGGCAGAGAATGATCTTGAGTGGAGTCACGCACTTGTGAACGATGTATGTAGGGTTAAAGGCGCCTTTTACTGATATCAAACACTCCCCTTCTCCACTCAAGTCACTCTCCCCGCCTATCCCAACTAACCCATAAAGAATTACACAACAAGAGATGTGGACGGCTCGAACGCCACGAGCACACTGAAGCCAACACGAGATCGAGCGACGTCATATCCGTCACAGACTACTATTGCCAACACTAAACGGCGATAACATTCGGCCATCCTGGTGGCGCATCCGTCCCTGGATCGCGTCCGTGTCTGGTGCAGTTGCGTTTACACTGACAACTTGAGCGTGTACAAACCACTATTGAAGGTCGTGTATGACTCATTTTTAATTGAATGAGTGTGTATGGGCCTTGTGTATCTAGGGTTATGTATAGTTCAAGTCACCATTGTATGTAAGGTCGTGTATGACTCATTTTTATCGAAAAATAGCAGTAGGGTTACTTAATCCGGTAACCAACATTCACAAATTTCAAACAGTTATAAGTTGCAATTATTAAAACAAAATCTGTACGGCAACAAATCGCGTCTTTTTATAATATTAAAACGCAAAATTGTACCGAGAACACCGTGAAACACAATTTCTGTCTATACCGTCAATACTAAATTATACCGTCAATACTTAAAATTTGGAATCACGATTCACACACTATTGATATTCGAATTTAACTTTACCGTAATGTAAAACTCATCGGCGTACTTTACTCAATTATTTTATTACCCTCTTTTTATGAAAAATGCTCTCACATACCAGATTAAACAAAAAAATTAAAAACGATTGGCCGGGTTTTGGGTAGTTTTAAAATACGTCGTTATCTTTGTTTACTTTGTGGGCACAAGTTCTTTATCCCACTTCTGATATTATAGGACTCAAAAGGTGATTACAAATATAAGAAAACTAATGTCGAACAAAGGTTATGATTCACAACACTTGTCAGGATAACTTAATTAACAAATCAAACTATCACCAAAATAAGTCCCTAGAATGGCAGAGAATGATCTTGAGTGGAGTCACGCACTTGTGAACGATGTATGTAGGGTTAAAGGCGCCTTTTACTGATATCAAACACTCCCCTTTTCCACTCAAGTCACTCTCCCCGCCTATCCCAACTAACCCATAAAGAATTACACAACAAGAGATGTGGACGGCTCGAACGCCACGAGCACACTGAAGCCAACACGAGATCGAGCGACGTCATATCCGTCACAGACTACTATTGCTAACACTAAACGGCGATAACATTCGGTTTCTACACGGCATCGTACCGGAACGCTAAATCGCTTGGCGGTACATCTTTGCCGGTAGGGTGGTAACTAGCCACGGCCGAAGCCTCCCACCAGCCAGACCTGGACAAATTAAGAAAATCTCAATCTGCCCAGCCGAGGATCGAACCCAGGACCCCCGTCTTGTAAATCCACCGCGCATACCACTGCGCCACGGAGGCTGTCAAAATTAAATTGGAAATATTTCTTCCCCAAGACTCTATCTACTACCTCTGACCAAAACGCATCTAAATTGGTTTATTGGCTAAGCCGTACAAAAAGACTGTTGTGTTAAAGAATGTTATGTTAGTTTGCTGAGTTTTGAAGCAAGGGAATAATAACTGGTTGGTGCTGAGTTCAAAGTTTGATCGTAATTCACTTTTACTACTCATCTATAGGGATTCGCTACTTAAAAAAAAACGACAGATAAAGCTTAAAGCACACTCTCAGCAGATCTATATTCTGTACACCGCGTCCACAGACTATAGACCTCGGCTAGTGCAACCTCTTTTCCCAGGTAGTAAAAAATTTACGACACCCTCAACTCTTTGGCGGTTGAGGGAAATTCAATTTATGACATGATCCTCGGGAAATGGGTTTTCTATTTTATAACACGTATAAACAACGCTAAAGGGCTTCCCTCGTACGTAGGGGACGCAGCACTTCAGGTGACCGCTATATCTTCACTTAATGCGAGACTCTTAATGCCTCGTAATTTATGCTCTGGTATTGTATTGGAGGCTCCTCCATATAGCTCTGAGTTCCGCAATAGTACAGCGCGTTATAAGGAGGGAAGGCCTCAGGTTGTAATGGGCAGTGAAAATAGGATGAAAATGATGACTGCAAAATTTAAAAAAAAATTGTTTTAAGTAGGTTCAGTTTACAAGCACTTTTGATACGTCAGTTGACTATTTGTAAAGATTCTACCACCGGTTCGGAAGACAGGTTCTGCTGAGAAGAAAACAGCAAGAAACTCAACAGATGCTCTTAAAAAAAATCATACAATATTATAATTTACAATTGATGACAACATTACAGTTTGTTATAGTTTTACTTCCTGTCCTAAGGTGGAAGCTGATCCAATGGCCTCCAAGCATCTTTATCATTAAGGAACTCATCAATGGTGTAGTAACCTCGACTAAATAAATGTTTTTTAACACATTGGCCTTATAGACTTCATAATCTAATGGCCCACAGTAGTTGCATACTCACCTTACGAGAAAGTACGTCACCTATATTGCCGGTAAGAATAGGCATCCACAAACATCCTGGTGAAAAATCCTTCTTCATCAGGATACTTCATCGGGATGTCTGCACAATTCACACATCAGGAGTATAAATTTTCTATCAGATTGTTTAGCTATAAGATGAAGATCGGCTAATCCAATTGACAAATTTAATTAACTGATCTTCATATTAAAGCTAAAGATCTTTACAATTTTATAATCAGTTTTCTAAGCTTCATTTATATAGATTTATCACTTTGATAGTTACGATACAACAGAATAACGCAAAATACACAAATTAATCTTATAGCACCCCTCTTTTGACGCATTTCTACTGACACAAATGCGATTACAAGCCAATAAGATTATTGGGAAATGACGCGATAAAATTGTCACGTCATTTGTCTATAATCTGATTTGTTCATTGCGATCGGCTAACTCCGCTAACATTCCATGGGGATATGCAACCTTGCAACACTTAATGAGTTCTCTAATAGATATGGATTTATTTAAATCCTTTCAGAATATTAATTTTGTCTAAAGTCGGAGCTAAATCATTGCCTATAACAATGCAAAATATTGCAGAGCAACAACTATGTGTTACTAAGGCATACATGAGGCATAGGTTTCAAGCCTCATGTAATCATTACACGGGCAACCATACCATTCAGAGTAAAATACTGCAATAATACTTGGTTGCAGAACTTAAGTATCATCATCATCATTATCAACCCATATTCGGCTCACTGCTGAGCTCGAGTCTCCTCTCAGAATGAGAGGAATTAGGCCAAAAGGTCCACCACGCTGGCCCAATGCGGATTGGCAGACTTCACACATGCAGATAATCAAGAAAATTCGCTGGAATGCTGGCTATATCACGATGTTTTTTCTTCACCGTTTGAGACACGTGATATTTAATTTCTAATGAACTAAATATGGCAGTAGAAATTCCAAAAGCTCCACTGTTACTTGAAAATTAACTTTAAATAAAATAGGATTAGGAGATTGATAAATGTAACGCACATATTCTACCCATGTGAAGAATGATCTATTGAAATATAACCGCGACTCCCGTATAGCAAACAGACAATCAAAGAAGTGGCTCGTTAAAAGTTTAACAATGCACTCGTTAACCGCAAACTTGATACATCCGTTCACGGGAACTCTTTCGTTATCGGCATTTCGTGATTAAATCTTTTATATAACTCGCATAGAGCTGCTCGCACACCTGACGCCGCCACCGCACAGATTCACTCACTCGCGTATCCAAGTATTTTATAATAGTGATTGACGGAAATAAATGACAGAACAGCAGATATTCAATTCTTCACTTCAGAGGATGACTAAGGACACAAAATTAAATTAGTATCAAAATCAGTGTTTGATTTAATTCTATTTTTTTCTGCTAAAATGTACATATTTTTTTAGCATATCAACCCTGTCATATTTTAACAGGACTAGCATTATTGCCGCTTCAAATAAGAGAAGTCTATACAAATTTTTTTCAACGGGTTAACTCAGATTTTAGATTAGCCCATTGATCTTGGAACTTTATTTGGACTCGCAAGTAGACTATAGACTACCGTACCATAATAGATATTTTGTGATAAAGCTAATTACAGTCTTCAAGCAGTATTGCTGTACTCCGCTAAGTAGTGTAGTTGTGTATTGCTTGGTCAGTTATAACCAATATTAAGGCTCTATCCTTACTTTATAGAAGGTAAATAACCAATATAAGTAAAAGTTTTTACTCTGTACAAAACTAAAGGTAGCAATAAATGCGGCGTGCTGAATGATGATATGCGAACAGCATAACAGCGATTCAATAACGGGTCCATATTAAATTTCCAATAATATCGCCTCATACCTCTTATTTTCGGTATTTTTTGACTTAATTTGATGCAGTGTATGCAGTCGTATTTCTCGTGCAGCGTTTTGCTTAATTTACTCCGTTGGTATTTATCTGACTTTTGACTTTATTGACTACTTAATTGAACTTTTAAAACATTCCTTGGAGGAAAGAATATTTCACATAAATGAGATTTTGCTTCAAATCTAAAAACGGTAGAGCGATTTTAAGCCTTATTTATAGGAGTATGAAAACTCTTACGTCATGCATTTTCGTTATAATTTCATAAAGCAGTTTAACGATTCTTTTTATAATTTCTTGCTACTGTTTCAATCTACTCTATAAATTTACCAATTATATTACTAATAAACAAATTTACTTATTAAATTATTCATTATCAGCTTATTCATTGTTTAAGGCCCATTCCTTCCTTATAGGAGAGGGGATATCGAGCTCTGGCCCACCAACGCACGTTGTCGTGATTCATCATTATCCGCATATTCAAACTTTAAAAAAATCATTTTCACTACAGCCTAAGCTACAAAACCACGTGATTCTATAGACATTGTAATAGAATTAGAGTTTATCTTTCACGGTTCATAAGATTCAGCCTGGTGACATCGGACGGACAGCAGTCTTCTTTTTATTCTTTTCAAGTTAGCCCTTTGACCACAATCACCTGATAGTAAGTGATGATGCAATCTAAAATGGAAGCGTGCTAACTTGTTAGGAGTAAGATGATTCTCTACACCCCATTCGGAATCTACACGACATCGTACCGGCACGCTAAATCGCTTGGTACGTCATTGCCGGTAGGGTGGTAACTAGCCACGGTGCGACGCATCCCACCAGCTAGACCTGGACCAATTGAGAAAACTGCTGAGGATCGAACCCAGAACCTCCGTCTTGTAAATCAACCGCGTATCCACACTTTCCCATTTTACCCTTTAAGTAAGGAACCCTAAAAAACATAAAAAATATCCTGTTGCATCTAGATTATAACAAACGAAGAACATTCAAGAGCACCCAAAAAAGCCGAACAAATTCTTGTTAAAGCATAATAAACTTAAAAGAGAACCGAATGGACCGTTAGAAAGTATCCAAGATTCCCCGGGTAAAGGATCGGCGGATTTGTAAAGCTAATTAGGGGTCCGCAGTTCAATTCCGCCGCCAGCTGATTAATGGAGGGATCTGAGCGATCGTGAAATTCGTTTTCCTTGAATGCGTTCTGTCTTGGTGCAACTTTAATTCACTTAACAGGGAATGTAAGAAACGTAAGTAATGGTGAAGAGGATACTGTGTGATTCTGATTTTAGGTTGTAGTAGAGCTTGATTACCAAGCTCACGCTGAATAGTAATACTACTTGAATGATGAAGATGCTTGGAGGCCGTTGGATCAGCTTCTACCTTCACAGTAATTGTTATCAATTGTAAATTATAATACTGTATGACTTTTTCAAAAGAGCAACTATTGAGTTTCTTGCCGGTATCTTCTCAGCAGAACCTGCCTTCCGAACCGGTGGTAGAATCTTTACAAATAGTCAACTGACGTGTCAAAAGTGCTTGTAAACTGAGCCTACTTGAAATAAATGATTTTTGATTTTGATTTTATTTGACCGCAGAACTAAGCATAAATTTATTATATCCTAAAATTGCTACAAATTAAAAAGTTACCACCAGCGGACCGGCCAATTCTTTTGAACAACCACCACTTACAGCCTAACAAAGGTTGTAATAAAGCTGTATAAGAGTATAATTTATTTCGCAACACCCAGTCATTAACCGCGGAGTTATAGCCGCAAACAAGCAAGCCGGCTTGTTAAGACTTTAAACTGGCTAAGAACAGGCGAAAAGTCTGCAAAGTTGGCAACTCTTGAGAAGAGGCCGAGTGGGAAGCGTTAGTGGAAGGCGCTATCTAAATCTCTCCCGAATTAATAATGAGTTATGTTTCAATGACTTTTGACCCTGTCCAAAGGAATTGACTTAGAAAGTTTGTCTGAGTATTAGGTAGCCTAGGTATAAGCCTAGACGATCAAGACGGTAATTATGGGTCCAAGTTCGAGTCCAAGTTTGGGCTATAAAAATAATCCAAACTAATATTTAACATGCGATTTTGTTTTTTTGTTTATTACGTCTAAAACACAAAACCGATTTTGAAAATTATTTCACCAATGGAGAAGTTCATTATCAGCGATTAACTATATTTTAACCCCGTATTCCTACGGAAACTGGACCTGTGCGGGTGAAACCGCGGCAGCTCAGCTAGTGATTAATAAAAAAAGGATTCCCGTGTCCATTGTGTGTGTGTGGACCATGGACTAGTGGACCATTAAACTGAAGATAATGGTGATATAATTTATGTAGTAAGATGTGAAACATCGACATTATTTTGTAAATTGACTTAACAAATGAGTGGATATAGCGTGGGGACGCTTTTACGTGCGGCTATAGATGTTTCACATCAAAACCGTCAGACGTGTGAACATATACTTGGGAAATCATTTGTTACATTTGAACATTTTTAACGTCCGTTAAAAAGCGCTCGTGCGAATGGGGGCTTCAACTACATATCGCGAATGCAGTGATATTGTTAGGCAATGGAGTTGGACTCCCAATTAATGTTTAGAAAATAAACTGAGATACCTATATATAAATAAATAAAGAAGCATTGACAGCAAAATGCATGCCAATAAATATCACGTTTAAAATTCCACATGCTCTCATTTTGGGCCATTTAAACATGTCCACTAGTCCATTTAAATTTTTGAGTACCAGGGCACCAGCGACTTAGAAGCAGTAAACTCTTGTAGAGTGTACAAAATTTTAATATGAACTATAAATTTATGAAAATAAGACCTACATTACTGTACGCTGTCAGTAAGATACTTCATAAGTTTATTTCCCTACAACCGGGGGTGTTTTATTTAGAAAGAACGACTGTAAGTTTATAGTTTATGTTATATGGTATCGGTTGGATGAAATTTAGCTGCATACAGTGTTTGTGGGCGAATAAAGTGTTTTACTGCGCGCTGTTTATTTTACCGACCCAGTAAACAGACTGGAGTTACATTGGCAAAGTAAGTTAAAACTCATTGACACGGTACTTATTTGCTTCTCTTTATGTAAACGTAAAAAATACTTTTGTACCTACTATCTCGATATGCATTTATTTAAGAACAAGCGGACGCCCGCAACTTCGTCCGCGTGGAATTCAGTTTTTCACAAATCCTGCAGGAACCACGGATTTACGGGATGATAGGAAGCCTATACGTCAATCCAGAGTAAAATGTATTTCTTATTCTAATTTTAGCCAAATTGCTTCAGTAGCCGCAGCGCAAAGGAGGAATAAACATACACACTCACTTAAACACAAAATTTCGTCTTTATAATAATAGTGTGATTTTTTTTTATTCTTTACAAGTTAGCCCTTGACTACAATCTCACCTGATGGTAAGTGATGATGCAGTCTAAGATGGAAGCGGGCTAACTTGGAGGATGAAAATCCACACCCCTTTCGGTTTCTACACGGCATCGTACTGAACGCTAAAACGCTTGGCGGTACGTCTTTGCCGGTAGGGTGGTAACTAGCCACGGCCGAAGCCTCTTACCAGGCAGACCTGGACAAATTAAGAAAATCTCAATCTGCCCAGCCGGGGATCACTGCGCCACGGAGGCCGTCAAAGTAATGATTAGTGTGGTATCCTCATCACGGAACCATCGGAGAAAAGAAGGTATCGTAAGACTTCTTAACATGCGTAGTGTTAGAACAGTCAATAGTTATTGTTGTAAACATTTGTATTTATGAGTCAATGATCAATCAGTGATCTCATAGGAAAATGCTTCGATAGTACAAACTAATACCATAAGCTTTCCCTTGATTGGGTCGAGGGTCGCATACAGAAGACAGTTATTCTTTCGAAGGTGCACATCCCGAGGAGGTTTCTAAATCTAGAACACATTTCAACGATTGATTGAGTACTGAATCCGCAAGAGCAACGCAATTGCATGTTTTTTTATAAATGTTCATATTATTTTGTATTATTGTTTGTACATTGTAATAATTCTTACTCAAAATATTCTAAAATATTATTTTTTTAATTAATTAATGAGGGAATTATAATATTAGTTATATTAAATATTCAGACACTTGACTTTACGCGCGCATCACATCAACATCAACTATGCCCCAACGACGTGTTAAGCCGGATTTACATTTGTCTGAACTCTGACGTGTGTTGTGACACATCAGAACCCATCACGACATGTCACAACACTTAAGTGTAAACGTAACCATACAAAATGTAAGATACCGATTCTGTTCTGACGCGTCACGACACGACACGTCAGACAAATACAAATTGGACTTTTTTTATCTAGAACTATAGTTTCGATATATCTATTATTTGCACACAAATAAGATGACCAACAAACTAAAGAGCCGGTCTTAATTATAGAATGAACAATCACCAATCGTGGCATAGCTTATGAAAAGAGTGTAAATCAAAGGACTATGTCTGCGTCCCTTCCAGTGTAAGTGAATGAGGCTAATTCATACAGCTCTGTGCTCATTACTGCAGAAACAAAAAGATACAGAACATCAGAAATGCATTTTGTTTGGAAAGAAAGAGCTTGTTTCATTTGTCAAATACGCCAGACAAGCTGCGTCATGTAACAGACTATTGAACAAACATAGACGAAGCAAATGAGTGAAAATAGAGAAGCTGTAATCTATACTAATATTATAAAGAGGTAAAGTTTGTAAGTTTGTCACATTTTTTAAATGGGGTAATCTTCGGAACTACTGGTCCGATTTTAAAAATTCTTTCACCAGTAGAATGCTACATTATCGGGGAGTGCTATAGGCTATTATTTTATATTGGTATCATATATATTAGCCGAGTTATCACAGTTTTAGGGTAGGCGTAGGGTAGGGTAGGGGTAGTATTAAAGTTGAAATCGAAATTTACGCGGACGAAGTCGCGGGCGTCCGCTAGTAGCTACTAAACTGCTTCATTGGTTAGCCTACATGGCTTTCCAATAAAAAATTAAACCCGTGTTGTTTTCTTCTCTCGGGCCCGTTAGGGCCCGGGTGGAGTCGCGACCAAGGCATTGCCTTCTGCGCGAGGGATCGTTCGCCAGCCATGAAAATGGCTGCGTCTTTGGGTTGGCTCTTTGTAGAGCCGTTTTGAATTAGAGCCGATAGGCTCTGGGAAAGAGGGTCTTTCGACACCCTCTCAGGGTGTTTCCTGCTTGTGGGAGGCCCCGGGAGGGTGTGTGTGGAATTTGAAGACCACTAAGACACCATGTATCTGGCTAAAACTGAACTTTTTGAGGTATAACTTCTTTAAGCACGCCTGACTTGTGGTAGTAATCTGGTAATGCGTTACGAAAAGTGTAATCGGTCAACGTGAACGGACGTTATGGTGTTTTACTTCAGCGGTGTGGTCTAAAGCCAACTCGTTTTTTTTTCTCCACCCACATGTGTACAACTACTTATGTAGGAGTAGAGAACATATATGAAATATCTACTAAAATATAAATGGTGGTAGTTTCTACAAATAGAAAAACTTGACGTTACAAAAGTGCTTGTATACTTGAAATGAACGAATTTTGGCTTTCACTTTGATTTTGCACTTCTATATATGAACAAAGCCGCGGGGAACAGATAGTAGATAATATAACAAAACTTGTTAGATTTCCCTCGGCATATACCAAAGCAAAGCTATTTAAAATTTATAATTCATGTGTTATGATAAAGTGCAAAGAGCATGTGCGGTTGCAACCAATAGCACGCTAGTTGGAGGCAATAAAACATTTTGTTCTCGGGTTCTACATTTTTCCTCAAGTCTGAGCACGTCATAAACAAAGCTCCAGAGATGGCATTGGGTTGTCTAATGAATTCTATATGAAAGGCGGCTTTTAGAATTCGCGTCTATTTTACACGGCTTTGTAACTCTGTGTAACATGTTACAAATATTACATTAGCTTACATTTTTCTTACAAAATGTGGACGCATTGAGTTATTGCTTTTGTGTATCTTTATAATGGAAAAGAAATACTATGTTGTCTAGAAAGTAGTTATTTATAGGGTTCCGTACGTCTGTCTGTAGTGTTATCGATTCTCTAATCGCTAAAGTTTAGGTAAGGAGTACGCTTAGAGGTATCTTGTTAAAAATAAAAACACAATATACTCATGTCTGCCCGAGCCGAGCCGTGATAGCCCTGTGGATATGACCTCTGCCTTCGCTTCGGAGGGCGTAGGTTTTAATCCGGTTCGAAGCATACACTTTTAACTTTTCAGTTATGTACCTAAATTTTGAGAATTTAAATATCACGTGTCCCAAACGATGAAGGAAAACATCGTGAGTTTTATGGATACCTGAAAAACTTCTTAATTCTCTACATGTGTGAAGTCAGTCAATTGCGCATTCGGCCAATGTGGTGGAGCCTAGGTGTGTAGCCTAACCCCTCTCATTCTAATAACAGACTCGTGTTCAACAGTGAGCCTATTATGGGCTGTTAATGACTCATGTCTATGGTCCTTTGAAGCAGTGAAAAAGTCAAACTTCTATCGATATAACTGGACTCTGGGTTCAGCTTTCTAATATATATATAGCATAGGTATTGCTCCTCAATATCATTGAACTGGATATTTAGACAAGTTACACATCAATTATTTTTAACACGCACAATATTAGCTTCACTTGTAACTATGTATGTAAGAAAATCTTGGAATCTTACTATGACCCATTACCCGGTCTTCGATTAGGATGAAATTACCACACGCTCTGAGTTCTGATGACAATATATGACTAATAGCTAAGAAATGTCATTACAAATCCAATATGGCAGCCTCCCCAAGATGGCGGACTGGCTTTTTGAAATGCACCCCTATGATATGGGTATCAAGCGTATTAATTAGTTTTTTAACCATTCATGTTATTCTACAAACACTAATACCCTGAAAATTAAAAAATATCTATGGAATCTATGTCATCCCGATTGTTTTTTCTAGTTTTCGAAACGTTTGTAGAAAGAGAGTTGATGTGTAACTTGGCTATAACAAACATCGTGTAAGCGTGCTCTCAGCAATATTCTCCACTAGTTGCACATTTTTAATTCGATTAAGAAAGTGGAGTATTGACACAAGCCTTGCGCGGATAACTTGTTGAGTCTCGTCACTTGCCCGCCGGCGCTGCGGGTATCATCGTAATTGGTAACATATTACGTCCCATTTCGTTTTGATTCAATTTATATACGTCCTAATACTCTGTTCTTATAATTGGCTTTATTACAGTTACTTTAGCGATCGAGTGGGCAAAGTAAATTTTATATTTACAAAATAGGTAGCCGATTTTGTTGTTATTATTTTTTCTTAGTCTGGACATATTTTACGTTAAAACAAAAGTATTTTGTTATCTGCACAATAATTAGTTTCATTTAATGACTGTTTAATTACCTGATACATTATTAAGCAAAAACTACAATAAACCATAATTATCTTAGTGGAAGAATTTCATCCGCGGAATTCTCATTTCCGTAGAAATGTGAGGTTTCATCTGGAGAATCCCCATTTCGTACAAATACAATGGAAAAATAAAGTATTTGATACTCGCTGATAGTGTAGCTTTCCATTAGAAAAAAATTAAAATCGGCTTAGGCGTGAAGGCGTAACAAACAAACTCTTATACGCATTTATACCATTAATTAGGACTAGCGTACGCCCGCAACTCTGTCCGCGTGAATCTCGATGTTTCATCTCCTATTTCATCCCCTTCTATTAATGTTTTCTAGTCCACTAATCATTTTACAAAAATATAACTCAAAATAAGAACGATTTATATTAAAAAATTTGGGGGTAGAATTTTGAAAAATGTTAAATTCAATTATTTTTAGTATTGTTCTGGTACCTTATACAAATACCTACTAATTTATACAAATTTAACTTGAAAAACGAAGAACTTTCCATACAAACTATCAACACCTATTTCACCCACTCCTGATTTTATTTTCGCGACAAAAGAAACCTTCTTCGTATTATGATCTCAAATCGTGCTTAGTTTCATTAGAATTCATGTAGTAGTTTTAATGTGATGTAAAAAAAATCACGAACAGTCGAACAGACAAAAAAACTAAAAAAAAATATATTTTTGTCTTCAGTATCAAATAGGTAATGTCCTCCAATAAAAATTTCTTCAATATACAGAACTGGCTTACGGCGCGCGGTTTCACTCACGTGGTTCTCGTTCCCGTAGGAATACAGGGATAACATATAGCCTTCCTCGATAAATGGGCTATCTAACACTGAAAGAGTTTTTCAAATCGGACCAGTAGTTTCTGAGATTAGAGCGTTCAATCAAACAAACAAACTCTTCAGCTTTATAATATTAGTATAGATTTAACCTGTTACAGTACAACATAGACCACTCAATACGTAATACTTTAAACTGTACTAAAAGTACTAGTATTTTTAAGCGCCAGGTAGGCTAAATATTACCGTACCAGCGAACTGAAAGACAATGCTTACGTGGCTCGTGGACATCGGACATAATCCGAATAAAAAACATTACCAGAAATGTTCCGTAGCAGAAGCTTTAGCTTGTTTACTATGATGCTGACTGGACTATACATTTAAAGGCAGGACACAATATTTTCTTGATAAATGTTTATTTGTTTAGAATTTTTCTTTGAACTTTTATGTGTTTTTTATTACGGTTATCCAGTGACATAGCTAGTGGGGTGACGGTATATGCGCTGTCTTGATGATTATTGTAATATGTATGCAGATGCAAGGGTCAGCTCTTGATCCAACAACCAAAAATACAAATAGATTTAAAACGCAGAGATGTTATTTAGAAATCTCGTGGAAGTAATAAAAAAAAATTAAAAAATATATAAACATTTGGACTCACTAGTACATATATAATTATTATAGATTATAGATACTAGCGATTGCCCGCGACTTCGTATTCCTGAAATTCTGATTATCGCAAATATTTTTTCGGAATAAAAAGTATATGTTGCTCCATAATCACTTCAATCTTTCAGTGAAAGTCTCTTAAAATCGGTTCAGCCGATTTTAGTCCGGACATACAGAAAGACAGCTTTTTAAAAAAGCTTGATTATGTTTTTTGAATTTTGAATTTGAATTAATTTTGAAATCACAGACAGAAATCAATTTTATTTATAGGTACTGATATACTTATAAAATATTATTCTATAGATTCAGCGATAGGCAATTTTTTATCCCCGTATTCGCTTGGGAATGGTAACTACACGGCTCTTGACTAGAAAATGCCTATTCACTCTTTCCATGGAAACTTTTTGTGTGGTTAATGGAACAAAATAATATTATATCAGCAACCAGGTAATAAATAGACGTAAGCAGGAATAAAAAGCGCCATTGCTTTCCCGTATCTACCAGGAGTAACAAGCGGTAACTCATGGCGTGGGACAGGGGCCATCTTGCAGGCATGGATGTGTTTCACTAGTTTTTTTATAATAAATAACTTCCCGCTTATATACGGTGACAACCCGTTCAGAATTTCGTGGACTTTTACTGTTTTGTAATTCGTAACTACAATCACATCCATAAGTGAGAACATGTGTTACCAAACGAATTTTACATAAACAGAGCAATTTCATCTTGAATGTAGTCAATTATGCAGGAGATGTGATGTGTGTGCGCAAACACTGGTGTATTTGACACTGACACTGACAGCCAGACGTCTAGTCGTCGCTCAGCGTGCTATGAAGAGAGCTATGCTTGGAATCTCTTTGAGGGATAAAATCCGTAACGAAGTGATTCGACAAAAAACGAAAGTTAACATAGCTCTCAGGGCTAGTACATTGAAGTGACAGTGGGCTGGTGATGTCTGTCGGACGAGCGATGGTCGTTGGAGTCGTAAGGTCCTAGAGTGGAGACCGTGTCACGGTAAGCGAAATGTGGAGCGCCACTAGATGAAGCCACCTTTGGAAGGTGGCTGGCATTGATTAGGTCCAAAAAGCCAAAGATAGAGCCACTAACATGGTCAGGCGCAGGACCGACAGGAGATTTGCGTACTCTCTGAGGCTACTCACCGTGCCTCGGCGACCTACCCACTTAGGACTTTATTTATGACTTACACTGGTTACTTTACTTCTTACTTACTTACTTGTACGACTACTTATATTGTTGACTTAACTCGGTTCTCAAACCCTGGACATCCGTAACAGTAGGGACCCGTTTTAACCGTTGTAATCACATTGTTAACCAACGTTAGGGCTTCTCCTCGAAGAGAGTAGTAGAGAAGTAGAAGATGCTCCTTGAGTTCCCCTTTATGTGCTTTTAAAGAAATAATTAGGGAACATGAGAACACTGTAAAAGTCCGACTTAAACTTCTTACTCCCAATGGCAATAGGATATTAATTTAGATTCATAATTATTATTATCTAAGTTGAAAGCCGATGGACGTTTGGGTCCCAAAGTGCTGGAATGGTGACCCCGCACTAGAAAGCGCAGTGTTCGTCGACCAGGTGGACTGACGACATCAAGCGAGACGCAGGGATTCGCTGGATGCAGGTGGCTCAGTATCATGATGTTTGGAAATTCCTACAAAAGGCTTATGTCCTGCAGTGGACGTCGGCTGATATGATGATTATCTAAGTTAAATACAAGGACGTATGTCAGATTTCCTAGTTATCATCATTATCAGCCGATGGACGTCCACTGCTGGACATAGGCCTCTTGCATGGACTTCCAAACAAAACGGTCTCGAGCTGCGACCCTGTAACCCACTTGATGTCCACGGTTCACCTAGTGGGGGGTCGACCAACACTGCGCTTTTCTAGTAATAGTACAAAAATCCCAGTAATCATGGCGAACCTACACAAAAAGGACGTGTCGATAAAACGGAGATGATGTACGAGGACCTCGATAAATTGTTCGAAACAACGTAGGCGTAGCGGACGCTCTCTATTTATATTGGAATAAGGGTCATAATTCAATAACATTCCAAGGTGTCCCATACACACAAGCGACTCTATGAGAACGTATAAGCCCGGCCACTAACGACGTAAGTTTTTCTATTTCAAACTTCCCTCAGATAATGGCACTAAGTCTTATTTTATATTGTAATAGCCACTGGACTCTGTGCTAACTATACAAGAATAAGGAACTTATATGGCTTCGTTTTCTATAAGATTTTTCCTGCACTCATTGAATACGTATAATTTATGTAATGCGCGGTGCAATCTTAAATCTCACCCTTATATACCAAAATATATAATCTTAGACATCATTATTGCTTTCTATTGGTCGTGATTAGTCAAGCGCTAATTAAGTGTCTAAAGTATTTTATATAGCATGGGTACGGTGACAGTCGCCTGTATAACGTTCATAATACATACTACTATCGTGTATCGCGGCAAACTTTCAAGAGTGAAACGGACTGTCACCCTCACCATCTTACATGAAACCAGCTGTAGTGCAGTCTTCCCCACGGATTTGTGTTTATGAAGTTAGCAACAAATGACTGTGTAATGAATCAATAACGGTACAAACGGCGCGGGCGGGGAGTCTTCTACAAATGCGCTTAATCATTTTCACAGCTAACTTCACAATTTTAAAGATCTGTGGCAAGCACTATACATATCTTTTGAATATGGTCAAGTATCCCCATCCCGGAACACCCATGGTTCCCAGTTATCCCGGAAAGACCATGGTTCCCGCGGGATTTGTGAAAAACTGAAATTCACGCGTACGAAATTGCGGTTGTCCGTTGATTGTCTAATTTAGATAAGTTGCATACATAACGATATATACATATAATATGTAATGTATATGTATTAAATATGAATACGGAACTATCGTACGCCACCGCCGTGAAGACAATGGGCGGCTTAGAGCGTGCAGGGGGATGATAAAACTGGTCAGCGGATTAGGGGTTGCTGCGGAGCGTTTAGATTGGTGTGTTGTTTATTTGTCATGATTGTAGTAGAGCTATTTGTATCAGAGCTCATCCGAAACAGCACTTTATTTTCCACTTAATAACATCCCTGTATTTGGGGAAATTTACAGTTACATGAGACTTAACAACTATCATCATCATCATCATTATCAACCCATATTCAGCTCACTGC
The DNA here is from genome assembly GCF_947172395.1 of Bicyclus anynana. Taxonomy (NCBI): domain Eukaryota; kingdom Metazoa; phylum Arthropoda; class Insecta; order Lepidoptera; family Nymphalidae; genus Bicyclus; species Bicyclus anynana. Next base: position 838,592 of record NC_069087.1, on the reverse strand, counting down.
TGAGCTCGAGTCTCCTGTCAGAATGAGAGGGGTTAGGCTAATAGTCCACCACGCTGGCCCATTGCGGATTGGCATTTTTCACACACGCAGAGAATTAAGAAAATTCTCTGGCATGCAGGTTTCCTCACGATGTTTTCCTTCACCGTTCGAAAAACATGATATTTAATTTCTTGAAATACACACAACTGAAAAGTTGGAAGTGCATGCCCCGGACCGGATTCGAACCCACACTCTCCGGAATCGGAGGCAGAGGTCATATCCACTGGGCTGTCACGGCTTAACTACTATGCCCCCGGTTAAAGGCGGAGGGTCTGTTATAGGCGGTTTTCAACTTAACATCTGCCCCTGTAGCAAAGTGGTACGTCGATTATTTTTCTACAATCGCAAACGCTTCGAAAACTAGAAAAATTTATCGGAATGATAAATTGATCACGTGACCTGTCGATAGCAAATGGCATTCCTATACATTTCTAGTTATCGGAGCGTTAGCGATCGTAGAAAGAGAATTGACGTGCCAATTGGCTAGAAGGGCTGGTGTGTTATGTGTCCATCACCTATTCACCATTATTTTGACGGCCCAGGCCTGACTTTTTGGCATTTGTTTCAATTAGGCTTAGATTACATGCACTTTTGAAACGTCAAGTTATGTCACGATTATAGTGGTAATTAAAGTTACGAGGGTTCCAAACGCGTCATAGTCCGAGAAGAGCCAACAAATAATACAGCCAAGGTAGGATATGAAGCTTAGTCCCACCACGCTGCTCCAAAGCAGATTGGTGGGCTCATACATATTTTTTGACTATTTAATATAATGATCATCAAATATTAAAAATAGTGATCCGGACCGACGGCTCTCCGAGGCTCGATAGTGTAACACCACCAACTTTTTAACACTGAACTCTATTTAATTAGGGGTACAATTTTTACTCAAAATTTGGAAGAAAAAAGCTTAGTACTTCATGGCTTTGTACAACTAGTATGGCCTTTAACAATATGAAGCAATAAATTTTCATAATAAACAAAATACTTGAACAACGCCCTTACTTCTATCAAGGGAACTAATAAAGAAATAAATATTTATAAAAACAAAAGTATTAAATGATTGCTTCACAAACGATACTCACCGGGGTTTAAAAATGAAAAAAATACAACAGAACGAAACAAGAAAATATATTAAATATAAAAGCTTTTATATTAAAAATGTAAAAGAAACCCTGCTTTTCATTTAGCTAGAGTAGATACTTTAGCTGGGTTCCATGTTTCTCGTAATGTCTTCACAATAATCTCGAGCCATTTTATACAAAGTCGAGTGTGGACGAGCCTTAATATAATAACCCGAGAAGATTAATGGAAATGAACATTATTTTGCAGAATTTCATAACAACATAATAACAATACATTCCCGGAAATATACAAGTTGCTATCCGACAAACTGAATCACATACTAAAATTTTGATTTACTTGCTTCTACGCGTGTATTATTGGTAGAATTTGTTAAGGTACTTGAATTCCGTGGGTGCTCAGGTATGTGTAGGCCTTAGAGACAGGTTCATCAAGTGTAGCATAATGGTAGGCGTCCACAGATCCGTACCGTACGTATCGGACGCATCGCATCAAACGGGTTTAAGGATTTTTTGTACAGAAAATCATACAATTGCGTCCACTGATCTGCATCGAATGTTTTTGATTTAACTACCGTAAAATTAAAAACATACAGTCGTAAAGTAACAAAACTTACGTTTACACTATCGGCCACTTATCAGAAGGTGGTTAAAACGGTCCTTAATCTCTCAAACTAAACTCGAATCTATAGGTATACTCTAATCTCTAAAAATTAGCAGTCGAAAAAAAAAAATAATAGTATAGTATATAGATTTATTAGTATAGACTACTATAGACTAGTAGACTTAAATATAGGTTTTTATTTGATTTAAAATTTCAAATCTTCCTCTCGAGAGGAAAAGGATCTTAAAAATAGCCTGAAAATGATTATGATAAAAAAAATATTTTAAGTTAGCTCTTAACTACAATCTCACCTGATGGTAAGTGACAATTCAATCTAAAATGGAAGCGAGCTAACTGTAGCAAGCTGTTTCCTGCCTCTCCTTCAGTTTCACACAAACGCTCTTGTCTGTACACCTTACCACAAACAAACCGTCCACTGAGTTGAGATTATTATTATTAATACTGATATTTGTACCTAAGCCGGTACATGAAATAGTATGAAACAAAATTAATCATATACAACAACTTAACTTGTCAGTTAAACTTGTTGCCAAGTTCGTGTATTATAATATTTTGCAACATTTCTTAAGCTACTTCACAAAGACTCAAGCTCTAAACGAGCTTTTATAATACAGCTCAATTTACCAAGGAAACCAATGGAAAGCTTGTCTGTTGTTACGTTTAAAAATATTAATGTTAATGTTCATAAGATATCATCATTCTACTATATAAAAATAAGTCGGGTTTTCCTTCCTGACGCTATAACTCCAGAACGCACGAACCGATTTCCACGGTTTTGCATTCGTTGGAAAGGTCTCGGGCTCCGTGAGGTTTATAGTAAAGAAAATTAAGGAAAAATTTCAACTTAGGGTAGGGGTAGGGTAGGGGTATGGTAGAGGTAGTTGAAAGTTTACATGGAGTTTCACGCGGACGAAGTCGCGGGCGCCAGCTAGTAATATTTAAAAATAAATATGATTGTAATAACATTCACTTTTGCACGTCGAAACACTAACATTTTCTTATTCGCTACATAAAATTAATTATTCGTTTGAGGGATAGGGAGGGAGGGAGGGATTGAGAGGATATTACGAAAACGTTTTATTGCAATAAACAGAAGTCAACTAAAATGTGCATTATAGAAAAATTAAAGAAATATTTTTCCTGATTTTTCCACACTTTTCATGTATAATCCGCTCTTTTTTGATTTTTTGATAGTAGCGTGATATCTTGAGCTCCTCACAAATGGACTATCCAACAAACAATTCAAGTAAGTTTCTAATATAACCGCATTTACCCAAGCAAACTCTTCAGCTATAAATGTATAGACCAGTGGCGAAGAATTCATGCAAGCCGATTAGCGCCGGGTTACCTATAAAAATCCATTCATATTCATTGTTGTACTGTATCTAGATGAATAAGAAACCAGAGTTTGTATCACGCTACAAGCGTTTCCTTTTCTTTGGGACTGCTTACCTTCACCTAAATTCCATCCTTCGCCACTAGTATAGACATATAGATAATGTAACATTTGACGTATACAGTAGCCTCCCAGCATCAGTGGCCGCAATGCTCAGGATGCACAAGAGCGGACTGGCGATACATTAATCACCGACACAAAAGGTTGTATATTGTTACAGGCTACAGCACACCCCGCGGTGCAGGGGGTGGCATCGTATTAACTATATCACACTAGTTACTGCTCGCGACTTCACTTGTGTCAGTGTAACCTTAAAATCTGAATATTCGGTAATATTCGGAATAATAACGGACACGTAATTATTTTAAGTTAATTTTGTAACCTGCTACCCCTCAAAATCACTACTTATCAAACTCTTTACTCTCTCTAGTGAGTTTGTGGGCTCCTCAAACCAAGACGCCTTTCGAACCCTCGTAACTTTAATTTTAAGTTTTCGGCCAAATGTTATCACCATCATCTATCATTATTATTACCTGACGTTTCAAAAATGCTTGTAAACTAAGCCTAACTGAAATAAATTAACTTTGCCTTTACAATTTGCCTTCCGTACTTACCTATAGTACGAGCGTGGTCTTTTAAACTATTAAGCTAACTAGTAAGCTTTTTAACTACCACCCTACCGGCAAAGACGTACCGCCTAGCGATTTAGTGTTCCGGTATGAAGTCATGTAGAAACCGAAAAGGGTGTGGATTTTCAACCTAACAAGTTAGCCCGCTTCCATCTTAGATCTTTGCATCATCACATAACATCAGCATAGTTATGAAGTAACTCGGTGTACCATTCAAGTAATCAGTCACTACGTCGTTTTTCATCGTATTTTCGTTTTTGCAATCATCTAACATTGTGTTTTCAACAAAATAACCTTAACTGCATAATTTTACATTCCGTGGAAACGTTTTTTTTTGTTTCTACGATCATCTAACATGATTATTTAAACGAAATGGGGGTAATACCAGTTATTCGTTAAAATAACGTTACTACATGCTGCTACTACTACTATACTAATGTTTCTTTACGTTTAATTACGATAGTTGTGTAATTTCGTTGAAAACACAATGTTAGATGATAGGTGAGATTGTAGTCAAGGGTTAACTTGTAAAGAATAAAAAAAAGCTTTTATAAAACCACGACGTTAGGGGTCACTCAGGATGGCTGGCCCTATATGCCTATAGTTTATAGATCTAATACGATTATATGTTCGGTACAAAGTCATCTCAACTCTCGACACTAGACGATAGCAAAACATGTTTACTGCTCTAGTACATGCTGGTATAAAGTGCTGTAAACTTCGCTAGTTTTTCCTTCTGCTTCGGTGCGTTCGAAAACTTACTCACTTGAAAGTTTCCAGCTCGAGATTTCGTGCAGTCCAACTTTCCGGTGCTGCTTGAATCTGTTATGATACTACCCCCTTTTTTAAGTGACTTCCAAATTGATTTGGAAAAGCAACGACGAAACGACCTCTACCTACTCATAATATACTAATAAACCTTGGCTGAGTTTTGTGCATGTTGTGTTGAGCCGTGATAGCCCAGTGGATATGACCTCTGCCTCCGATTCCGGAGGGTGTGGGCTCGAATCCGGTCCGGGGCACGCACCTCCAACTTTTCAGTTGTGTACATTTTAAGAAATTAAATATCACGTGTCTCAATCGGTGAAGGAAAACATCGTGAGGAAACATGCATACCAGAGAATTATCATAATTCTCTGCGTGTGTGAAGTCTGCCAATCCGCATTGGGCCAGCGTGGTGGTCTAACCCCTCTCATTCTGAGAGGAGACTCGAGCTCAGCAATGAGCCGAATATGGGTTGATTATGATTATGATTATAATATTTTCGAAGTTAATTTTCCTTAGGCTGTATTTTTTGTAATTTCACAATCTTCGTTATAAATGGGACAGGCAGGGGTGTGAGGCGGAGGTCCAATGATATGACGGCTTATTTTATAATTCCGCGCGAGCCAATCAATCACTGCTGTAACAATGGCGGACTCCATTCATCAATTAGAGCCGCTACACGCCGCGAGTACGAGGGAGGTAACACACGACACTTTACTAACTAAAAGAGGGGTGTTATCTCAAAAGTCTAAGTCTAAATTCATTTATTTCAATTAGGTTTAGTTTACAAACAGTTTTGAAACATCAGGTAATGTTATTAGATAATCATCATTATCAACCCATATTCGGCTCACTGTTAAGCTCGAGTATCCTCTAAGAATGAGAGGGGTTAGGCCAATAGTCCACCACGCTGGCCCAATGCGGATTGGCAGACTTCACACACGTACAGAATTAAGAAAATTCTCTTGTATGTCGGTTTCCTCACGATGTTTGTCCTTCACCGTTTGAGACACGAGATATTTAATTTGCATGCCCCGGACCGATTCGAACCCACACCCAACGAACGAACGTAGAAATGACAAATTAATTTAAAAAAAATTACAAATTATTATATAATTAAAGCTAAATTGGGAATATTCCCATGGGAATAGAATTTTGTTGGCTGGTTGAGAAGTTCGATAGCTTCGTTTATTTACCTAGGGCAGGTTTTCACCGCCGAAACGAAGGTAATCAGGAACAAACCACCCACTTTTCGACGCCGCAGACACGCTTAGATGCTGGGAAAACAGTTACCTCACCAGATATGTTGACAATGGCTTCCACAAACAATACACTAGGCCGCGGCCTCGGTAATAACAAGTTATTGTCTTTAGCACATCAAGATTCCGAAAAGTGCCGAATTGCACATCACCCCATACAGTACCCCGTGGTTTACAAAATTCAACGTACAAAGGTGAAATTTGACAGGGAGGTAGTTTATAGTTAGTAATAATCCGCTAAGAACGGTTATTGCGATTGAGCCAGATTGAAAAGGTCTAAGTGCGGTCGAAGTCTCGGGCTTCCTCTAGTCTTTACCTAAAGTCAAAATTGTCCGCTTATAGCGGCGTCTACGTAATCAAACGTAGATCTCTCAACAAAGCCCGCACCACTAGGTCAGTAGCTATTCTCTAAGTAACATATTTGATTCGTAGTCTCGATTCCATCGCTGCGTCAGCGTTGAGAGCTCGGTTGCGCGTTGCGTCTGTAAATCAAGACGCAGCACAAAGGGCCCGCGACATTGATTGATTGATTCTTTGTGTGTGTGTTGCATGTACGCCTTTTCAACTAATGCCTTACGCACACAGTTAGACTGCCCCCTTATGATAGTTGATATCGAAACATATTGATAGATAAGTATAATAATACTGCTAATTTCATAAGCTGCCTCTTTGGTTCAGTGGTTGTCATGTTTACCTTTCATGAGGTCATGGGTTCAGATAAAGATATAGATGAGATTTTTTTCTTTCATTAGATAACAATCAAAAACCACAAATTTGCACAGTAAAGGATAAAGTTAGGGGGCTAGCCAAAAGACACAAGAAGCGACTCCTAATTCACCTTAATATCTTGGAAATACTGTCCAAGGGGTCTACATGATGATTATTAGAATACATAATAAGTTACCAAAGCGTATAAGACAGGAGAACAATTTAATTAGTTTTAAAAATAATCTGCGTAGTTTTCTCCTGGATAATGCGTTTTATGACATAAATGAATTTTTAAATTTGACATTTTAATGTAAATTGAGTCTTGATTCATTTATTTTTTTTTTTGTATCTTTTTCAAATTAATTAATATTGTTCTTATATTCATTATTTTATTCTTTAATATTGTGTTAAAAGTATAATAGTATAATTTCTGGAATGATTTAAATGTAACTAATACAATATTTTGCATGCCAATCGGGCGTGATACAGAACAGATTATATTTATTTGTTAAGACCTTGTAAACTGTATCAACAAATAAAGGATTTGATTTGATTACAACGTAAACGCAACAATAAGCCATCCTCATCTAGTTATACTCATATATTTACAGTACAAATCAAGTATGAGGAACCAAAAAAAATATTATAGACTAACTAGAAAATAGTTAACAATAAAAACATTAGCTTAAACATGCATCAACTGTACACAACAAAGAATCAATCGATCAACGTCGTGAGGCTTTTGCGGTGTCTTGATTTACAGCCGCGGTATAGTATTCAACAAAAATGGCGACCTTCATATTTGTTACAATTTATTACAAGACATTTATTTATTTGTCAAACCTATATCTGCGCAATAACAGTATTATGAAAGTGAAATGCGTGTTTGTAGTTGGCCCATAGCGTAGAACAACGGATACAACAATTAGTAGATTATAGAACCTGTCATCGCCAGACCTTCGTCGTTTTATAAAAGATAAAAGTTTTTGTCAGTCAATGCTCCTATCATAGCTAAATTGGCTTTGGGTTCAGGTTTCAAACGACCAGACCTTCAAGCATCCAAAAATAAATATTTTTTCAAAAATTATGTAAAAAATAATGATAACATTTTAAGACAGAGTTTCGACACAAGCACTCGAAAAGACCGTTGAAAATTAAACTAAAGGTCTCTGGCAAAGAGTTTTTTGCAAAACCCGATGCTTGATGACCCAACGCATAAGAATAAACTCTCATGTGCCTTTAATATCGCCGGCACAATACTCTTCTATTCTCTATTCTCTGACTCCTTTATAATCTTGGAGAATGTACTTTACATGTAAAATAATATTTCATTTTCTAGAATATACACAAAAATATTCCCGGCATTTAAATAACGAAAACCCTAGCCAAACCGAATCATTTTAAAAACACCAGTATATTTATAACGTATTATATTTATAATCTCTACTATATAAAAATAAGTCTGGTTTTCCTTCCTGACGCTATAACTCTAGAACGCACTAACCGATTTCCACGGTTTTGCATTCGTTAGAAAGGTCTCGGGCTCCGTGAGGTTTATAGCAAAGAAAATTTAGGAAAAATTTCGACAGAAAAGCGGAAAAATCTTTTTTCACATACAGCGCCATCTCTGATACATAGCATGTACTATAAACCAATATTGTAGGGGTAGCGTAGGGGTAGTAGAAAATTTACATCGAGTTTCACGCGGACGAAGTCGCGGGCGTCCGCTAGTACGTTATAAATATACTTGTATCTTATGAGCCTTAACACCTATACCTAATCGCCTTGTAAAACGCTTTGCTGTGTTAAAAACGATAGCTTTCCACTGAAAAAGAATACAATAAGAAACTCTGTTAGAAATGATACAACAAACTATTATTGAACAGCGAGAAAGCCACATTAGTTGTTAAAAATACACATGCATCAAACCATCAACTGAGCACACACAGAATCAATCGATCAACGTCGGTAGGCTTTTACGTCTCGTCTTGATTTACGCCGTGACGTAGTTCAGCAAAAAACAGAAACAACTTACCGGCTTTCCGTTCGCCTAAGCTAGACTCCATTAGACTGCTGCATTATTGAAAAAAAATCCTGAAACAAAATAAATCATATTAATACTTTGTCACTATCATAATCGGACTCTAATAACGGTTTACTGCATGCCCGAGCCTCTATTCTGGCTTTCCGGTACAATGCCTTGTAGAAACCGAAAGAGATGTGGATTTTCATCCTCCTCCTAACTTCTTAGCCTGCTTCTATCTTAGATTGCATCATCACGTACAATCAAGATTGTAGTCAAGGGCTAACTTGTAAGATTAAAAAAAAAATCCTACAATAAAGAATGGAGCTCAAAAAGTAAGATCTCAGAGTAATGTGAAACAGCTTATTTTCACAAAGATGAAACCTTAGGGTTTCAGTAGTGAAATCCTATGGTTTCGTCTTTATGAAAAAATATTTTATCTTGGTCTCTTAGACTTACTAGGCTGCTCCATTACGGGTTGACGAACTTGGAATGGCAATGTTAAACTCTTTTACGATTACAATCAGATGTACATGATAGTGACTGAGACAGACGGCTTAGCGACGACTTTCCGAGGCACGGAAGTGTAACACCACTAAGTTGTCACTCCAGGCTTTGAACTTTTACTGAAAACTTGGAAGAAAGAAAACTCCGTATGACATAGCGCGACTCAGAGAAGGAATTTTCCATTTTGTACCATTTGTACACATCACTACCCTAGTTAATAACCTTGTGCACAATAGACAATTTAGTTTGTAGGCAGCTTGAGATTAATCTAGAAACCACATCCGAGGAAATCCCAGAGGCACTGCTAGTCCACAAATAAAATGAAATACAAAACACCAACATTTACGAGGTGCTTAACAAAACTAGCATCTAACGCCCATAAAAATTCGTTTCATTGCCTTTTTAGTGTAACGTAAAAATTTACTTTTATGACTTGTTCACTTCGTGTCCCCTCCTCACCCGCCGCCCCTGGAGGACCCTCGCGGTATCTGATGCATCTTTGATAACGGCATGTTTAAGAGGCTCTAATAAATGATACACATCTATATTATTGCAATAATATTTTTAAAGACGTGAGTACTTTGATCTTGTGATGTTTTGTACAAAACAGGTTTTGACAGGCTTAATGTCTGGAGTTATACTAAATCCCTACTAAAATTATTAACGCGTTTCTATTTATGTTTATTTTGATGTTTGTTCCTCTTTAACGCTGATACTACTAAAGCGATTTGGCTGAAATTTGGAATGGAAATAGATTTTACTCTGCGAAAAATACAAACATTAGATTTCAGAGTTACTTATACTTAAATTACTTAAACCTTTTTATCTCTTAGTGCTAAGCAATGTGCAACAATAAATACGATGGGTTAATATCAAACGCATCCATAGCAACGTAACGTAGTATATTTCTGGTGGAAAAGCACCCTAATGCTATAGATATGAATTACATAAACATATTAGACTCGGTGAACTTCCTTCTACATAATAACGCTATTTAACATTTTTTTCTTATACGAACAAAAATTACCGTTGAATATAAGGGTAGTATGACATATAGTCTAATAAAAAAAAATCAAATGAAGGGTTTTCGGAGCTATAGCGACACCAACAAGCAGCAATTTATTTCTATTTATAAGAATATAGTATACCCACAATAATACGAAAAATAACTCACCGCCAATTTTCGTCTACCAAAAATAGCTCAGCGTGTATAAACAAGTATTAACTTGAAAAAACATTTCCTTGGGAAAAAATTAAAAACAATTTCCATGGAAACAATGGAGGCCACTAAATGACGGGCGGCAGAGCTGTGGGACGGCGCTGATTGATCGCTTCCTTGGGGGACGGACGTGGGAGACTGGTATGACGTTTAGTGCTATTTTTTGTAAAAGCCCCATACCATGTCTAACAGCCCCATAGCATCTTTAGCAATAGGTAATGACGACCTCTGTGGCGCAGTTGATAGTTACAGAGTTCATGAGTTCAATTTCCAGTTCGAAACAGTTCAGGATTTCATGTTTTCTAAATTGGAGGTCTGTAGCCATGTGGCATGTCGATCCTCTGTCTGCATACGCTGACGCATCGAAAACTAAAAAGAATTATGAGAATGACAGATTCGATCGAAAATCACGTGATCTGTCGATAACAAATACCATTTTCATACATTTTTTAATTATTACGTGATTTGGTATTCAGTATTCATCTATTACTAACTGATCAAAATTATTAACCAGCCAGTTTGACATTGTGATTTTCGTTAACAATGGGCTTTATAGAATATAAAATAAAATGTGCAACTGAAAAATCAATATTAACCATATTGATTTGATGTCAATTATATTAGGTTGCTAATACTAATAGACCAAAGTTAGTGAATAGTCCAGCTGGATGTTAAACTTAAATTTAAAGAAGACAACTAATTCGCCTACGATGAAATCATGATGGTGATAATTCATTCAAGAATTCACTAGTTTAAGAGAGTTAAAAGGCATACGTACTTTTAATTAAAGTTTTATGAGTTATTAATTAGACAGTAAAAGGAAAAAAATCAGTTTTTGTTACAATTTAAGACGCCGCTCGGTCAAGGAAGTGATCAATCAAGTTAGAAGGCACTGACACCTCGCCCCATTGTCGTCGCGGCTCCAATTGTTTTACTTGAAATGGAAATCATTTTCCATTTTAAAAAGATTTAGAATATTTGCGCACTGCCAGCTGAGAATTGTCATTGAAACTGGAGACTGTGTGAAGGCACTCTAAGACCCATAGAACATAAAGCGCCTAAGCAGCGCTTAAACTAAGACCATATAATTTTTTTATTTATTTGAGGTGAGCATACACTTAATAGAGCCGTGATAGCCCAGTGGATATGACCTCTGCCTCCGATTCCAGAGGGTGTGGGTTCGAATTCGGTCGGAAACCTCCAACTTTTAAGTTTTGTGCATTTCAAGAAATTAAATATCACGTGTCTCAAATGGTGAAGGAAAACACCGTGAGGAAACCTGCATACCAGAGAATTTTCTTAATTCTCTGCGTGTGTGTAGTCTGCCAATCCGCATTGGGCCAGCGTTGTGGACTATTGGCCTAACCCCTCTCATTCTGAGAGGAGACTCCAGCTAAGCAGTGAGCCGAATTTGGGTTGATAACGACGATACACTTAATAACTTTAAATAGTTTAAAAAAGCGCTTTTAGCACGCACAAAAACTTAAAAATATTGGATTTAAGTCACGTGACTAAAATCCTATTCGTATCGTTTTTCGTATTCCTGACAGTAAACCATTTCATTTGATATCCATATGATGGGGGTGGATTTCAAACAGCCTGTCCGCCATCTTGGGGAGGCCGCCATATTGGTTTTTTTGATGACGTTGCTAGCCATGTATATTCTCATCAGATCTCAGAGCATGTGCAAAATTTCATCCTAATCGAAGGGAAGGGGACAAATTAAGATTCCAAGATTTGTCTTTCTTACATATTTACAAGTGATTGGGGAGGCCGCCATATTGATTTTCTAATGACGTTTCTCAGCTAGTCATATATTGTTATCAGAACTCAGAGCGTGTGCAAAAAATGGAAAACCGGGAAGTGGGTCAAATTAAGATTCCAAGATTTTCTTACATACATAGTTACAAGTGAAGCTAATTTAAAGCGTGTAAATATAAAGGCTCCGTGAGTCAGCTGGTACTCAATGTTTCAAAAATCTAACTCTGACCTCGAACCCAGTATTTCTTAATCCAAAGCCACTTGCTGACCACTGAACCAACGAGGCGGATAGAACAACATCAGTGAATGCAGCGGGCGCCGCCCGCAATGTTATACCACGATTATTTTAGTTGGCAGCTGCGTGATTGATCGCTTGTTTGACGGAGAGTCGCAAAAATTTATGTGACATTTATTGGTTTATTATATTTTACTTTTTATGTGTGTTTTTTTTGCCTGTGGTTTACTTTTGGCTTGGGATATCCTGTAGTTTGTTCAAGCTTGATACCGGAGTAACTATTGTCAGGGCCGGTTTTATACATAAGATTCTGATAGCTTACTCATGAATTTTGTTTTTGTCATTGACAAGTGACAAAACTTACGGGTAAACTATCCGACATTTTTCATAAGGTGGTGAAACAGACCCTAAGAGCACTAATATCTTAGGCGTCGCTGGCTTGTAAACCTGGCTGTGGTAATCGAAATAGATTTAAATTTATCATACATTTTTTTTTGGTAAATAATTGTTGATTTTTGATGACTTTTTGTAGAATAATAATCTGCTGGTGTTTGTGGCCCAAACAATAACAAGCCTTGTCATCTAGAAGAGTAATGGCGCCAGCGCATAGAGTACTTATTAAACAATTAAAATCTTAATAAAGAGATGTATACCATAAATTACAAAGTTAGTACACATGTACACGGCAATGTAATGAGGCTATTTGTAGGCGCGCTACAATAAACGAAATTATACATCTTCCGCGTCCCACGTGACATCCGGCGCAGCTCCTAGTCGTGACGTCACGTCCTGTCTGTTGTTCCCGCCATTACTGGGCCGCGACAAAACGTATTAATCCCATGTCACGAAGAAAAGTAACACATTGAAGATCACTGCCACAACGTTTAAGCCAAAGTGCGGAAAATACTATAGTCGTATTGGAACGAAGTTCCTTATCGCGCGTTGTGAAAGGGGCTAGTCGAAAAAAAATTAAGACGAAAAGTTGTAACGACACTTTTTGCAATAGTTGTAAACCGTGCGGCGTGCAGGTGTTTCACTGTCTGTCTCTCTCATAGAAAGCAAGCCAGTTATTTTCGTTTCGTCTTTCTATCTCACATTGAAAAGTGAGGTGCCGCGACGATTATTTTTGAAACGGAATGGGATGTGATGGGAGGGAATAGGATGGGATAGATTGGGATGGGTTGGGATGGGATGGGACGGGATGGGACTCGATTTCGATATCAATAGCAATAGCGAAAAATTCGTTCCATCCAGGTGTCCCTTGACACCTCTCAAGTTTTTATTATTATCAGACATTAAGCACTAACGTTGCCCGTCAACCCGCACTAGAGCAGCTTAGTGGCTCCAAGCTCCATTATTCCTCTCGTATGAGGAGGGAGGCCTGTAGTGGATCTTTAAACAGGCTGATACTCTGATGAAGTTGCATCTATGTTGCCTTTTAAAATAATATTTATCCTCTGGCACAAAATAAAATAATTCCCTAGAGTATTTTCAGTAGATATTTATCTCATTTATTTATTTGTCTTTTTTTTTAATTTTTAACAATGTTTGAAGACCACGAGTGTTGTGACCGACCACGACCAAAAAGCGTTGTAACCAAGAGCAAACCACACAAAGTGAACCCAAGAAAGTTATCTAACGACCCAACTATGCAAGTGCAAAACTATTTCATAATTTCAGACACCGGTACCGTCGGACGAATTGGACCCCCCATTTAAACCTCCCCCCCCCCCCCACGTGCGGCTAGCGACCCGGGCCGACCCGCTTGATTAGCCCCACTTATTACACCTGCGGACCCTTAAAAGGCTCATTGCTACAGTTCTCCGTAGGAAATCTTGTTAGCAGCTTGATTTTAGGCATGTATGAACTAGTTCAGTATGTACTATATTATGTAACATCTGTCTATATTTTGAATAAATGCAAGACATATTAAAATATAAAGTCATCATTATGTTCAAGTATTTTTTATTATTTTTTATACAATAATGAAATCTATACTAATATTATAAAGCTGAAGAGTTTGTTTGTTTGATTGTTTGATTGAACGCGCTAATCTCAAGAATTGGTCCGATTTGAAAAATTCTTTCAGTTTTAGATAGCCCATTTATCGAGGAAGGCTATATTTTATCCCCGTGTTCTTACGGGAACGGGAACCACGTGGGTGAAACCAAGCAGCGTCAGCTAGTTAATTCATATTAATAATAATAAATCGGCGAATGTGTTGCTAAGTTCACGTGTAAAACTGAAATACGGCTGAACGTTTGGTAGCCATACCCAATCACGACTCAATGATAGAACGGATCTAGCATAAAATTTGGCATAGACATTATAGTCTAATAAAGCATAGAGGATATTTTTATCCCGATATCTTCGAGTAATGAGTCTTTTCTGCGAAAGTCCGGAAAAACCATTGTCAGACGTTCTGCTACGTTTAGTTCTGATGAAACATTCAACAGCAAGTTCTGCAATGTAACATTGTCGACTCTACATTTCCTAAATATGGGTACCGGTAAAACGTTACGAAGTTATGAAAAACATAAAAAACGCTTGGAGAATATAATTTGATTTACCTGAAAACTAATAAAATATCTATTTAGTTAAATACTATAGTAAAATATCATATAGATATTTTAATTAGCCTGTTTTCATCAGGCTTGGCGTTGTGTTATTAAATAACCTAATTATTAAATAAATTGTCTTTCACAAATTTTAATAATGACAATATTATGTTTGTGAAATTATGTCTATATTTACACAACTAAAAGTTTGAATAATGATTAAAATCTACATCCACACAACGAATAACGGATTCCTAACGATATTTTTACACGCCTTAAATTAGCTTCACTTGTAACTATGTATGTAAAAAATCTTGTAATCTTAATTAGACCAACTTTCCGGTTTTCGATTAGGATGAAATTTTGCACACGCTCTGAGTTCTGACGACAATATATGATTATCTAAGAAACGTCATTTCAAATCCAATATGGCGGCCTCCCCAAAATAGCGGGCTGGCTGTTTGAAATCCACCCCCATGATATAGATATCAAATGAAAGGGTTTGCTGTCAGAAATACGAAAAAAATAGTCACGTGACTTAAATCCAATATTTGTATTAATTGATTATGAAACACAGCTAAAACTCACGTGATATTAGGTCGGAGTATGCCCGACTAGTTTCAATATTTGTAATTTTTAGTGCGTGCTAAAAGCGTGTTTTTTAGTTTTTTAAACTATTTAAAGTTATTATCAAGGTTAAAAAGTGACATTTATCTCCTAAAACATACATTGCAGCAAAGTCAAAGATGCGCGCCCGGAATAAAACGCCCGACGTTCTTAATAATAATGATCTGCATGCCGACTGAAATAGTTCAAAAAATTGCATTTTGGTAGAGGATGCTGGCTATTTGTGAATTACACAAGTAGTTTTTTCAGTTGGTTGGTTGATTCAAGGTATGATCTATCTACATTACAAATTTCAGCCAAATCGGTTCAGTAGTTTCAGCGCGAAGGAACACCAAACATTCACATCTAAAATATTGTATAGGCCACTATCAAACGTTGTTCAAGCAAACTAAATTTATTTTTCTTTTATTTGAAAGTTGGTTAAAAACCCCAGCCGACATTACCATAATATAAGCAAACGTAAAGAAGACAAAGCCCACAGACATGCACAGAATATAATTCAGTCTACATTTTATTTAACCGACGAAAGCGGAGTTTTCGTGAGCAAAGATTCGGTCCACATGAATACATGCTGGAACAAGCCCGGAGGTAATTGTACAAAGACACTTCTATTCGTTCTAATTTTGTTTTTTAACTGACTTCAGCGATGCAATGAATATATTTTGGCAATGTTATTTTAGAGTTTTCTCCTTTACAATCGATTTTTCATATATAGCCCCCCCCAAAGAAAATATGGGCAGTACAATTCGATGAACATTCGATCATGACAGCGTTGCGTTTTTGTGCGCAACCTATTCTGCGCACCATTCACCGTGCGCTGCTGCATACATGGGCACACACGCCGCGGTTTGCTGCTCCTCGGTTGCGCACCTTTCACTTTACTGGCGTCAATGTAGCGACTTACATAGTTTTTATGCTGCGAGGCGACTTACACCTATTTAAACAGTCCATCTGAAAGAGTAAACTCTATTCTTGCGTCGGAGCTGACACACACTTTTTTTTGGAACGGAGTTATTTTACACTAAATATAACTAATAGAATTTTTCACATAACGCAAAAGCGTACTAGGGTAACAGAGAGTTTATGTGGTTGTTTCAATATATAGTGTATCTATGGGTGGTTGATTTATACACTCACTACAATATTTCTTTTACTCCCACGAAAAAGCATTAATAATCAACGACATTTTATACTATAGACATGTTAAGTGCCTACAAAATCACCCCAAAAAGTAAGCTGAATTTAGCTATTCCACTGAACGCACAATTGCACAATTTTGTGTTTAATTCTATTATATATTTATTTATATACAGTTTTTAAAGTTCCTAAACACAAAAATCAACATTGTACAATATTTAGGTATTATTTGTTTAAATAACTTTCGTTGTTTACTAATGCATGCCATTGACGATCAATTATTCTCACGTAACTGACTTAAGCGACTTAATGATATTAAATTAGCCGCTTTTGTTCGCTTCAGTTTTGACGCCCCAGTAACATATCTCTATTATAAAATCTTTGTTAAAAGTACATAATCTTAAAAAACATAATCCTTTTTGCAATCGGGTAAAATGTAATAGGAACAGAAACTATAATGTAAGAGTAAGCCTGAGTAAACTAGTCGGTTTTGAAAGTCGGTTAAAAAGTTACATGATCACTGTTGGCAGTCCGGATAAACGCGAATCCACATCACCGAGGTCGGGATAAGTTCGTACTATACATGAAACGGTTCATCAAAATTCTTCACAATAAACACAATCTATTTCTGTAACGAATAGATTTAATCTTCTCCAATCTGACCCGCTTCAAACACACCCTGTATTTGACAAGCCATCTTACCCACTATGATTTCTACGTCTCTCGAGATTTGAAATTTTAGCTTTTTGTTCTGTTACATACGAGTACATAGCATTCAAAGAATTATCGTTTTTTTAGAATTACATTTTATGAAAACAATTTGTCATTTATTTGCAACCCTCCTAGAGTTAATTTAAAAGTTTGCAACGTTGAAATTTGTACTTTAAAATGAAACAAAATATTGAATTTATTTTTAAATTTCTCTTTGACCATTTTTATAGGACCTTATAGTATACCGATAGGATTTTCACTGGTACATAGAGGAGATTGTTGAGAAACACACATTAAGTTATGATAATAAATAAATAAATAATAAAAAAAAAAATACAAAGGATCTTGTAAATTTCAATACTGCCCGCAGAATTAGTGAAAAACTAAATTTCACGCGTAGAAGTAGCTTTCGTCCGCTAATACATTAATAATAATTATAGCATATAGGAACCACCTACAAATAATTTATGTGTAGGTTTAAATACCGAAAATTCCATACAAATCATAACAGTAGTTATTACGAAAGTCGCGACCATACAAGCATATCATAATCGCAAGAACATACAACCACACCATACATTGAGTATGTTAAATGCAGGACCACATCAAATAAGTGACCGTTTCACCTCGACCGAAAGTCTGGCCAGTAAAACTCCCCCCTTTATACCAAAACACACACAGCATACACCCAGCGGGCTGTTGTGGTCAAGAGGCTTTTAACAAGTGAAATTGTGACAAAGTTTGAGCGCAAAATCGTTATTGTCATCACACGTTCGCAGTAAATAAGCCAGAGGCAATAAAAAACTTTTAAACGAAAAGCCCGCAGCCGACCGCGATCCACTAAGGCGATGTAATCAGTGAAATCTTGGACGGTTTTTAAAAAGATTTATTTAGCCATCTGCACGTCTTGTCTTTTGGCATCAAACTAAAAAGCCCGATGTCTAAATTAATGGAAGCGAAGTTTTCATGAAACGCATCTGTTTATTGATCGCAGATAAACCCAAGATCATCATTTAAAGATATTTTTTAATCTTTAAATGATGTCCACCCAATTGTCGTTAATTAAATTTCGATTGGAAGGGAAAGTGAAATGTTAGTCACTAACTGACGCCCGCGTTTGAAAAATTTAATGAAAACTTCTAAGCCAACATGCAAACATATTTACGTTGAAAGTACACGCATTGTGTATTATTTTGAAACCGGTTTCCAAATGTTGTTATTCACAACGAACTAAGAAGACTATGAAACACATAAAAACACACTTTTAGAAAAAATAAATTTACTAACCATAAAAAGTCAGTCTTTTCCATATTCATTTAGATTTATTGTATGAAAACGCTTAATCGTGCAAAGTTTCCGTACAATGTACCTTTCATTCAACACGCTGAGCTTTTAAGCTTCACATTCTCGGAGCTTAATCATTATCGCCCGATCTTTTCAACACGCGGCTGCCTCATTAACCAACTGTTATTATTTATTTGATCAAGCATCTATAGGTATATTTTATTTTAAGAAAAGCCGGCATATAAAAAACTAGCAGATGCCGCGCGGTTTCAACCGCGTGGTTTCCGTTCCCGTAAGAATACAAGGATAAAATATAGCCTATAGCCTTCCTCGATATATGGGCTATCTAACACTGAAAGAATTTTTCAAATCGGACCAGTAGTTCTTAATATTAGCGCGTTCAAACAAACAATCAAACAAACTTTTCAGCTTTATAATATTAGTATAGATTGGTAAAATTAAAAAGGTTATTTGAGTTTAGAAGCTGAAATAAATCATCCCTCAACCAACTCGAGCGGCAACCACAACCACGACCGATGGACCTATGGACCTATGGACTAATATAGAATTTACTGGGAAAAAATGTCATATATTTTAATAGACCCTAGCACGAACCCAGATCCCCAAGTCCCTCGACTGGATCATCAAGGGAGTTTAGTAAGACCATATTATATTTATACTATGACCACACACATATACGTTCCTGGCTAAATAAAAAATAAACTTCGATACGTTTAAAATACGTATTATATTTTTCGTTTAGCACACATTATATTTAATATTAATACTATGACCATTGACCATGGGCACTCGGGGACTGCCGCGGTTAAGCTATTGCATAGCATTGTTTTATCAACTTGTAATTATATTTATTTATTTTATTTATGCAGTATTTTTTAAGAAAATAATAAAAAATGTATTTACGTTGAGCTGGAATGAAACTCTGGTTTAATCAGTTTCACACTACTTCTCCATTTGATTCGATATGATAGCGTCAAAATGTGTTATCTTGATGCACGGCTTGGGTGTTAGGTTTATTTTCGTTACGGAATTTTTTGATTCGGTTGCCGCGCTCAACGCCTATGATAAGAGCTACGCAATAGCTTAAAAATAATTAAAAAAAAAAAAATGTCTTTAAGTTGAGCTGGAATCGAACTCTAGTGTAATAAGTTTTGTCCCTTAGTTTCACACTACTTCTCCAGTTGAGTCCATATGATAACGTCGAAATGTGTTAACTTGATGCACGGCTTGGGTGTTAGATTTATTTTCGTTACGGAATTTCATGAATCGGTGGCCGCGCTCAAAGCTGTACAATAGCTTAAAAATAAACTACGAGGATAAATACGTATAGAAACAAGGCTCTGCCTTCTAAAAGAACGCACTCATAATGAGAACATGCAATAAAAATATAACGCAACTAGATTCGCGCGAAGCCGCCGCGTCGGACACACTCTTTGTCTCGCACCACAAAGGCCGTCAAAGCTAGATTAACATGATAAAACTTTGGGAATCTCGCCCCCAGTATTCGCTCTTAATATTTTTATTCCCGGTCTTAAGCAGAGATAATAAATTCACTTTTTATCTTTTACATATTAATGGGGGTTACCTTTTTTCATTTCCCCCGTACTTTGCATAGGCTCGACGTAAGAACATTTTGGTGATTTTTTTGCAGTGACTTACAGTAATACACTTTATGATATAACAAAGAGCAACTAAATAGACAGTTTGAATTTAATTGTAGTTTAAATTGCCTCATTGTTGTTTAATGTTTAGCTACGTCCTGAATTCGAGTCTTGGGTCGGCGAAATTCTCAGCCATAGGTGCAGTGGCCTTGATGCTCTCAAAGGGTTCTATATCAAAATTAGTTAGGGGCCCAAGGGGTAAAGATTTCTCACAAAAGAAACAAAAATACTTGCTTAAAAAAGGAGGATGTTTTAAAATTTTGGGCGTACACTTAATCCAGGATAAAAAGAGATTATTTTTTTCAACTTTTGTCATTCCTGAAGTGAACACTGACGGGAAGCACCAGATTAAGTGAGATTGTGGATTATACACGTAAGGGGCCCCTTTAGTTCGGGCGCCCCGTATCATTGATACAGCTGATACAGCAGTTATAGCTACGCCCCTGCCTAAGTGCAATAGTTGGTGGTAAAATACCTATACGTGCTTCCGTAAACTCGTAAAGCCTTCAGTTTCAGTCATATCATAACCATCTGATAGTAATTGTTAATTTAGTACATTACTCTAAACCCACCAATCCGCATTGGAGCAACTTGGTGGGTCTAAGCACCATATCACCTTCCCTATAAAAAGGGTAGCCGGGCTCTGCGGTAAACCGTTATAAAAGGTTGATAATAATAATAATAATTTTCGGCCACGGTAGACAATCTCATGGTGAGATTAACTGAGAACTATGTACGGAGGAGATAATAAACAGTGCACAAGTGTGTGTGCAAGCACAGGTGCACTCTCTTGTCCCTCACTCTCATAGTCCGATGGGACGACAGGCCGACACGACCGAAGATAGATCAGTCGCAGGACCACAACCTTACGTGTTCTCTGAGGTACGGAGTGTACCAACATCGCCAACTTCCCAACTCCAGGCTGCTTTTAATATTTTTCTTGCAAGATATTCCAATAACGTATTTTTTTGTTAGCCTGGGATTCGAATCCTGGACCTTCTTATACCTGGACAATGCTGATAATGGTTTCTTATTAAACTATCTCCCGATCCAATGGTTACCCTTTAAAACTCCAAAACATTATATTAGTCGAACCCCGGGCCAATCTGACAGTCTGACCATTAAATCAATAGTCTTAAAGGTACTTTTTAGGAAAGGAAAAACGTAAATAAGTTAATTTTGAGCCAGCCCCAGTTCCCAGTATCCGAGTTGTATATTTATTTTAGCTCTAAAGCAATTTATAACTCTCACAAAGCTAGTAGCTCTGTGTCCCCCAATCGTATTATCCTAAGTTTGAGTGGAATACCAAATAATCGTAATTAGTGGCCGGAGTCCAGTAATGGGTTTGTGCAGTTTCTTTGACAACGATAATTAGTAGTTCTCATAGCTCGTTCCGTCTCTTAGACTATATACGAGAATGTTCTCGCTTGTAATTGGATTTGAGTTCGAAATCATTTCATTTTTAACGAAATATTCGTTGGCCACGGCTTCGTCTGCGTTCTTTATTTTTGGATTGAAAAGGCATATTAATATTTATTTGTAAAAACAAGGATTTATATCAACACAAATTGGATAGGCTTATTTTGTCTAGTTCAAGTGTACTTTAGGAATCTTTGATGCCTACTCTATATTAAGGAATTGTCATACAATAATACAAAACTATATCAAATTCGAATTAAATCGATTGTCAATAAGTGGTTGTGACCTACCATCAAAAACAAATGGAAAATAATTGAATTAATATTTTATTTATTTCGATTATATTTATTTTTTTAAACGCATTTAAAAAGTAATTAAAAAAAATGAACACTCGGGTTAAAAGTTATCTAAGAATGATAATTCCAATTTCACTGAATCGCTTAGTCGTAGAAATTATTATCTTATTGCCCTCAGATGTCGTTGGTATTTGGCTGTTTGCATTAATAATGAATGCAGGTACAATTAGATATCTGGCAGCGGTAAACGCCATAACGAAAGCACGTACTATGTATTTGCAATGCAAATTGTGACGTCTCCGCTTAGCAAACAGAGCACCGAGCTCATTGCCCACTAGATACAATAATTATCTACTATCTATCTCTATACATATACATATACATCTATACCAATTGGACACATTGGTTCAGTTGAAATAACTGGCTTTCCTGATTTTTGACGGCCTCCGTGGTGCAGTGGTTTACGCACTGGATTTACAAGACGGATGTCCTGGGTACCATCACCGGTTGGATCGATAGAGGTTTTCTTAATTGGTCCAGGTCTGGATGGTGGGAGACTTTGACCGTGGCTAGTTACCACCCTACCGGCAAAGACGTACCAAGCGATTTAGCGATTTCCGGTACTATATCGTGTAGAAACCGAAAGGGGTGTGGATTTTCATAAAATTACTTTAAACAATTTTTCCAACCCTCGTAGAGAAAATTGAACTTTCCCGTCTGAATCATAAGTCATTACATAATCTCAAAGATAAAACCGTCAACCCGCCAACCCGCACCGTAGAAACGTGGTGGGTGAAAGCTTTAAATGTCTTCTCTTCCTATGAGTAAAAAACCCTGGTAGAAATAAACATACATGTTTCCCAAAGACTGACATAGTATACATAATTAACCCAAAAATAAAAGATTTCCCTCAAGGAATATTTGAAGTAGATATCAAATACCAAAAGTATAAGTATCTTTTTTATCAATGTGGATTCAGAACGAATGCATACGAAAGCCTTATACATGTAAGAGCATTTTCTAGGCTTGTTCCTGATTGATTACTTAATACTACGTCGGGTTCATGACTCTCTTAGTCATAGGCCACTTCCAAATACCACGGTTCCTAACTGCATACATCCAACGGCTCCCTGTTATTTAAAACAATGTTTTACAAAGTAGGAGAAATCGGTTGTGTTTTTAAGATGTGGATTTATTAAATGTATAAAACTTTCCTAAAATCCTCAGTATAGATCAGTCCTTAGAATTAAAGCAATGAAATCATGAAATAAACAAAATGACCCGCAAAATTCCAACCGCGAATTCAAGCAAATAAAAAGATAATCACATAACTTTAAGATTCGCATCTTATCAACCAGCCTCCACTCCCGGCCTTAACGTTCACGATGGGAATAAAATTGACATGTTACATCATGAGATCGCGCGAATGTAATCCTTATTTGTATACAAAAGAAGTTTACTTTTGCATGGCAGTTTCGAAAATAAACAATTATGTTTAGTACAGAAGATACATCAATTGCAACAACGGGGACTTCTACTGAGGGTCTTTAAAAATAAGGCTGAAACTGAGAGTGATCAATGTGGTTGAATGAAGGCTGTTCTGTTCTAGCAGCATTATTGAGCTATCATAGAAAGAGATACTTATAGCGTTAATTGGTCCCTTTTATAAAAATACCTGATAGTGTTATGGACCGATACAGGACTAAGAATGAGGTTTGAAGCCTCATGCTTGGTCATATCTTCATATGATCACACCAAGACAACCCACTCCAATAGCAACATGTTGGATCAAAGATTCATATCCCCTGTCCTAAAGCGGCCCGGTTCTGCAGGCCATTAAAATAGGCTGACAATGATAAAAAGAAGTTTGATATTAGAGTAGAAAAACAGAACAATTTAGGTACTAAGTATTAGAACCGTGATAGCCCAGTTTATATGACCTCTGCCTCTGATTCCGTAGGGTGGAGATTCGAATACGATCTGGGGCATGCAACTCCAACTTTTTAGTTATGTACATTTTAAGACATTAAACAAACGGTTAATGAAAAACATCGTGAGGAAACCTGCATACCTGAGAGTTTTATTTATTCTCTACGTGTGTGGTTGACTATTGGCCTGACCCCTCTCATTTTGAGAGGAGACTCATGCTCAGCAGTGAGCCGCATATGGGTTGATAATGATGATGTACATAAAGCAGTAGGAACTTAAAACAAAAGCTTGTTAATTAATGAATAAATAAATGCAGAGAGAAAATTCTTCAAGCTTTTCTCATGTGTGCTCCGCGCCCTCACCCTAACAAGGGGATTTAAGGCTTGACTCGCCTCCGTATGAAGGGTAATTCGGCTTAAAATTTCTTCTAAGATATTATGCAGATTCACGATGTTTTCCTACGCTGCCGAGGAAATTAGGTATACGCGCTCGTAATCTAGAAATAGGTTGTAAAACGTACGTACCTTCTATGGTTATAAAGTCTATATAATTCATCGTAAACGCTGCAAATTAGAAAGCTAGGATTATAATTTTTAAATTGTGTTAATTGTAGTGAAATTGTGAAAAGTCTAGATCGATCTGAGGTAAGGCAAAAATAGACTTTTTTTATTATTTCATTTTGAGCAAAAGGGTTTTATGATAAAAATATCTGGTGGAAAAAAATGTTGCTAATTTATTATTATCTCCAAAATAGTCTAAAACTTCTTTTTCTATAAGTATCATTAATTTTTTCTCAAAAAAAGTTTAGTGATTCTAAAATGAATTATTAGATTTTTGAAATTGGGATAACTAAACATTACGCTGTTCTCACTTATGTTTACACTAAAAATATGTTTTTTTATATATAACTGGTGATTCAAGTATGTAGTTTAAATCCTAATTATTTAGTTTTTCAGACAGTAATTTTATGTGGTTATTACAGAAACAACTTTTCAATGAAGACGTCACTGACTTGGCACCACCTTTAAACTTTTCAGTACTAAGCATATACGATGTTATTTTTCACTTTCAAGTTTAATAGGTACAATTGTATTTTTGAAGCGCTTATAAACAGAACAATACTTCGCGAGACATGCTGGACACACATGCCATAAAGTGCTGAATAGGTCTGAGCATGGTTTGACTTAACCTCCGACGCAAAAAGAGGGGTGTTGTAAGTTTGACGTCTCTGTCTGTTTGTCAGTCTGTCAGTGGTACCATAAATTCGGAACGGATGAAGCGATTGCAATTTACTCTTTTATATTAAAGGTGACTTATTGGTACTTTTCAAAATTCTAATTTTTATGTTATTAGCCATTCTAAAATGAATTTATTTTTTTCTATATTCTGTTTAAGTGGTATAATATGTTTTTTTATTTTATATATTAAATTAAATATTTTTTATATTAATCAAATATTTAATTTTGACGGCCTCCGTGGCGCATTAGTATGCGCAGTGGATTTACAAAACGGAGGTCCTGGCTGGGCATCATCACTTACTATCAGGTGAGATTGTAGTCAAGGGCTAACTTGTAAAGAATAAAAAAAATTAAGTACGAACATGTCTGGCTACGCAGACTCATTCTACAAAGTAAACCCTTAAGTATTCCCGAGTTAACGCAATTAATCACAATATAAACAAGGAGGGCCCGCTGTAATAAAATAATAATTAATACACAATCGCCGGCCATTACTTGGCAACAGTTTCAAATCGAATAAATCAAGAGCGCGTCGCATTGTTCGTAATTGATTTTGTATTTAAGTAATTTATTATGGTGACGCTACCGCTGGTGTGAATATGTAATTGAACTTTAAAATATCTTCCAAAATAAATCACAGACGTAAGTGTTGCTTAAATGGAAAGTCCTAGATACATATCTTATTATCATTCATCAGTATCAGCCGATGGACGTCCACTGCTGGAAACCTTTGTATGGACTTCCAAACATTTCGATCTTGAGCCACCTGGCCGCGCGATTCCAAGCATCCAGCGGATCCCTGCGACTCGCTTGACGTCGACAGTCTACCTGGTGGGGGGTCGACAAACACTGCGTTTTCTAGTGCGGGTTCGCCATTCCAGCACTTTAGGAGCCCAACACATACATAATACATATTATTTAGTTTGGGTTAATTTAGTTGGGTCTATTTCAGTCATTCAAGCTTTTTGTGACAGAATTCGTACAATATATTTGTATTACATACCGAATTTTATTTAAAAAATTTTATTTCCCTCATAAGTCAGTGCTGTGTCCCGGTGTGAATAACAAAACAATACAATTTTGAAAATCCTCCGACACTAACGAATTCTACTAAAAGAAATTATTTTCATCGTAACAGATAAATGCCGACATCTTCGGATTTTGATCTTCAAATACAAATATAATAGAGAGGTGAAGTTTGTGAGTTCGTAAGGTTTTAGCGGGTAATCCCGATCTATTGAACCTATGTTGAAAATTATTTTACTACTTGTAAACTACATAATTTTTTTTTGCCCTTTATTTCTTCTCCGTATTCCCATGGGAATTGAAGCTATCATGCCACGGATCAGCTCTAACTTAAAAAAAATATATTTTGCAGGGGGAGAAAAGTAGAGCCTATTATAAAGTTATAGCTTTCAAACAAAAAGCATCTCAATCAATCCATTCGTTTAGAAGCTAAGATGCCACAGACAGCACACAGATACATAAACAGATATGTCTTTTATAAAACACACACATATATGTACTTTACGTTGAATGAAAAAGTAGAAGCCTATTATAAAACTGAATTCAATCCAATTCAAATTAAGAACGGTTCGGTAACCGGTCCCCGGTACACAAACTTCCCGGGGGTCTTCAAACTGTGTCACGCAGAGTACACGGATATTTTAAATCAAATAATGTGAGCAAGGTTGTGTGCTGAATGCAGTCGTGACGTCACTCTCTGACGCAGCGCTGCAAGTTTTTGTACGCCCTGCCCTGACCCCCTTTCCGTGCCGTGACGCGCATAGCTCAGCGAGCGGCTGTAGCGACTTGCTATACGAGTATATAGAACGCTTTTGAATCTATTTATTTAATAAAATGTTATTTAATATATTGCCGAGTTGATTATTGATTGTGGAGCTACGATTTGTGAGGGCGTAATGTCTTACGGTATTTTGTTGTGGGGCAAGGCTGCTGATATACATTCTATATTTGTACTTCAAAAAAGAGCAATTTGAGCAATATATCAACTAAAATCACGCGAGTCCCTTCGTCAAAAGTTTAAAGAAATAGGCATATTAACAGTAGCCTGTCAGTATATATTTAGTAGTATAGTCTATGTAAGACAAAATATTAATTTGTACAAACGAAAAGGAGATTTAAACTCACGTCTTACTAGACACGGGCATAAGTTAGTTATTTCTGCGTATCGTCTCCAAAGAGTTAAAAAATCTTTTGTAGGTTTGGGTGTACTTTTCTATAACAAAATCCCCAAGACTGTGATGGACTTGCCAATGCACAACTTTAAGCAATGTGTTAAAAAACATTTACTTAGTTGAGGTTACTACACTATTGATGAGTTCCTTAACGATAAAAGTGCTTGGTGGCCATTGGATCAACTTCCAGCTTCACACAGGAAGTAAAACTATAAGAAATTGTAATTCTTATCAATTGTAAATTATAATACTGTATGACTTTTTCATTTCAAAAGAGCAACTGTTGAGTTTATTGCCGGTATCTTCTCAGCCGAACATGCCTTCCGAACCGGTGGTAGAATCTTTACAAATAGTCAACTGACGTGTCTAAAGTGCTTGTAAATTGAGCCTACTTGAAATAAATGAATTTTGATTTGATTTGATTTGATAGGGTTTTGAGGTCTGGCCTATACATTTATGATTAAAAAGTTCTTCCATTCAAGTTCAGCGCTCAGACATCTTCCAAACAAGTACAAAGTAAATAAATTGTTATTTTTTATATTTATGAGCTAGCTCTTAGCTGCAATCATCCCTAATAGGCAATCTATGGTTGAACACGCTTGCCTAGAAGGTACTTATTCATTCTTGAGTGTGAGCTAAACCCATATTACAAATAAGTATATCATAAAACAGAAGCTAGAAGTCATTCCAAATCCTACTTCCTACTTATATTATAAACGCGAAAGTTTGTATGGATGTTTGGATGTATGTTTGGATATTTGTTACTCTTTAACGCCGTTACTACTGAAGCGATTTAGCTGAAATTTGGAATAATAATAGATTTTACTCTGGATTAAAACATAGGCTACTGTTTACTCCGAAGAATCCATGGTTTTCCGAGATTTGCAAAAACTGATGATTTTAATGATATGAATGTTTGTTACTCATTCACGCCTCGACTATTAAACTGAATTAGCTGAAATTAGATATTGAGATATATTACAGTATTGATTAACACATAGGCTACTTTTATCCGGGAAAAATCCATGGTTCCCGAGGGATTTGTGAAAAGCTAAACTAAACCTCATGAGTCTTAGGTAGATGGGCCAAAAAACAAAAGAAAAAAATATGGACACCTTCATTTTTTATTTTTTATACCTTTTTAGATGCATACTTGATATGAGGATTTTTGGAAGTAAAGTCTTCAATGAAACCTTTATAAAACTACAAGTAACTATAATAACTATTTATAAGTGTAGTGAAACAACAGTTGAGTTAAACAATAACTATTACCTAACACAAAAGTTGGTTTGGTTTTTTTTTAACTCTATTCTTTCCATTCCAGGCTGTATGCGGTAAGGTCACCAAACAACAGCGCTCAAACAGCACTTTAAACAGTGACTGTTAAACAGTTTTTGAAACATTATAATGGAGGTGACTGTTATTTTAAACTTTTGTGTTTAAAGTTCACAAGGTTATGAAGCTTTTGTTCAGTTATATTAAAAATGGCGCAATTGTGGTGCAAAGGTGTTAGTTCCTTTTAAGTATTACCTAAGTTTCCGAGTTCGTTTACTAAACACGAAAATCCATACTAAATACTATAAATCCAACAGTAAGTCTGTCCGTGTTTTACAATTTCACAGGTAAACTGCTGAACTAATTATGATGAAGTGGTGAGAAGAATTCTAGAAAAGAACTCTAGAATAGATGCTAAAAAAAATAATTGTAATGATTACAATTTTCTTAAACCTCGCCTTGAGGTTAATTTAGAATCCTTTAATTCGTCGTAAATTATGAAAATTTGAAAATTGAATACTTTATTTTATCAAAAAGGTTACGTTGAATTTTTCTGACTCTTAGCATCTGCTTTCCAAACCAGTGGTGGAGTCACTACTCACTGAGAAACTTGCTTCTATAGGTGCTAATGCCTACTTCAAATTAATTAATTTTCAAAATGTTAACTGGTACATTCTAGTTCAGGCAACGAGTACGTATCTACAAAAATCATCTCGTATGTTTTATCAAAAAGAAATTATCATTTCTTCCCAACAATACGGTCTCGAGCCGCCAATAACGGGCTCCTTACAACCCGATTAATGTCATAGTGAAGGGTTGACCAATACTGCTCTTTCCGGTCGCGATTCCAGCACCTTGAAACCCCAACATTCAATGGTTAAATGGATTTTATACACCTATTATTGAGAAATTTGTTAATAATTATGTAAATTTGTAATACCAAAATTTTATTTTCAAAGTGAAAAAACAGCACAGGCACGCAAGCTGAGGATAAGTAAAAACTTTTTTATGAGCTATTCACTTTTAGCGCGATGGGCGACTTTAAGATTTTTTATCATTCTGCGGCAAGTTCCTACTTTTGTTCCGCAGACTAAAACTCTTGTGAATTTCGTCTCTAACCACATTCATGTATAACGATGTCGCTTTAGATTATTATTTAACTATGTAAAGGAATTTTTGATTAATTATAAATCTAATGTTTAAAATCTTTGTAAAAGAATTATAAGGTGGTTTTATGTAGTAGCTACACTTTTTTTTATTTGTCTACTTCGTACGGAAATAATAATAATCGTAATAAGAAAAAGTATCAAAATACTTGGACCTTGCTCACGAGATGCCATGTGGAATGTAGAGTCAACTATTATTGTTCCGATAGTTGTTTTAATCAATGGTCTTATAGCGAAAAGCTTCAGCCAACACCATAAGAAGCTTTCACTTAACTGTTGGATCAAGAGTCAGATACAGAAGGCAGTGATTCTTGAGACGGCGCGTATTGTGAGGAGGTTCCTCACTCTGGAGCCCTGACCACCGGTTGCTTGGGCACTCAAATTTCCCGCATTGGGAGGGTTTATTTTTTTATCAAACTGTTTGTACTGTTTTGTATTATATTTTTATATTAACAATGTTGGAAATTTAAAAAAAAAAGATAAATAAATAAATGAGAGACAAAAAAAATCGTAATAAAAATATTGTAGCTAAACTATTCTTTTTTATCACTAAAAGAATGAAAGAAGATTTCTATCTCACTAATAGGAAAAGACCAATATTTAGCTCAAAATTACAGCGTAAAATAGTATTTACTTTATCCGCTATTCGATTTTGAATCCCCCGCTTGCGCGGGACCCAAACTCGGTACTCGCAAGTATTGTATAGCTCTTTCCTGCAACAATAGGTAAAATGTACATCGTTATGTTAAACGTTTTCATTTATGAATTTTAAAATCTTTCCATAAAATAGAAAAGTGGAAGCGAGACAAATTTTAAACCGTATATATCCTTCATTATTTAGTGTAGGTACATTACTCAGTGACAAACAATAATTTTGCA
This sequence comes from Bicyclus anynana, assembly GCF_947172395.1. Classification (NCBI taxonomy): domain Eukaryota; kingdom Metazoa; phylum Arthropoda; class Insecta; order Lepidoptera; family Nymphalidae; genus Bicyclus; species Bicyclus anynana. The sequence goes on along the minus strand of NC_069087.1, from coordinate 807,945 downwards.
GCCTGCAATTATAAAATTGGAAAATTCCAATTCTGGAATGTTCTATACAGATTAATTTTGGAAAATTCTGTGTTAACGTGACATAATTTTAAATATTCTATTATTAATACACAATACAAAGAGCTCTGCAATGTGGAAAAATGGATAACGCGATTTTGAGAACAAGTGAAAACTTTTTTCACGATCTCCCCACTTTTGTCGACCTGACCGACTTTAAGATTGTTTATTATCCCAAAGAACTTTGTCGTATACACTCCGACAAAACGTTCTTTGTACATAATAGTATTATGTTTAATCATATTATTTCTTTTTTCTTGCCCCACATCTGTCTCATCATTCACAAACTCCGTGAAAATTGTCCGTGAACCAAATAACACACAAAATATTGTAAGGATATATTTAGACGTATCGGTATCAAGGACTTCCGGTCTCAGGGCAACCGGGGTACAACATATATGAGTGAGGTATTCATTATTTTTTCATCAGTTCGCATATGTGCGTATAAGCAAGAAAAATATATTTTTCAATATGAAATTGTGCCCATTCTGATAAACACACTCATCACTTGATTATTTGAGTAATGTTTAACAGTTTTATGACTTATATTTATGTTTTATGATGCCCGCGACTTCATCCGCGTAGAATTTAGTTTTTTACAAATCCCTCAGGAACCATGGATTTTTCCGGGATAAAAAGTAGCCTATGTGTTAATCCAGAGTAAAATCTATTTCCATTCCAAATTTCAGCCAAATCGCTTCAGTAGCCGCAGCGTAAAAGAGGAACAAACATACTTACACACTTTCACACTTAGGTACACACGCACAAACTTTCGCCTTTATAATATTAGTGTGAAGTGTGAGTGTGTGTGTGTGAGAGTTTTAAACATCGCCGAAAAAAGGAGGGTGTCATTGTCTGCTACATATTGTACGATTACCTGTGTTTGTGGCACCGAAGCGTGCGTACTAACTTAGACGCGGTTTTTTCATTTGAACGGCTTAATAACGATGGATAGATATGTTTCATAAAAATCGATTCAGACATATATCTGAATGACTTTGATAAAAAGTTTTAATCCCTATTTAATCCCATAGGGGTGACATTTTCGAAGTTCTTTTTTTATGTTAATCAGACCATTTTTCGTTATTTATGTATGATATAAATTTTATCAAAATCATCTTACCCGTTTCTGAGATTTCAAAATATACACATAAATATTAAAACTCGTACAAGAGTTGCTCATCTATACAGAGCAAGATATCTATAATAAAGATATAAATTTTGTGATTTTGTAGGGTTAATCTCTAGATCGATTTTAAAAATTGTTTTACCATTAGAAAGCTACAACTTCACCGAGTTCTAGAAGCTAAATTTTATCCCAATATACCCACTAGAAGGGAAACTACGTGGGTGAAACCACGAGGCAGTTGCTAGTAATATTAAAAAAATGAGCCGTCACGGGACGCATGGTAGATGTGAAACATCGACATTATTTTGTAAATTGCCTTTTTAAAAAAAAAATATTTGCCATATCATTTATAATATGACCAATATTCTCATTCCCCTCCAACTAGTCGGGAAAGACTGTGCTAGGAGTGGGTACGACAATGGACCAACGGGGCGGAGATCGAACCACCACCCCTCGATGATTAGTTCAACCACTCTTACCGTTGGGCTATTGAGGCTTTAAACTTGACTTAACAGATGAGTGGCCATCTTATAGCGTGGCGACGCGTCATGAGGCGCCACGCCAGAAATCGGTTTCACATGCGGCTATAGATGTTTCACATCAATAGTATATAGTATCCAGGTAACGTCAAATAACTGACACCATGAAGCCGTCAAGGTACAAAACAGTATTTACAACATACAAAGCTTCCGAAAACACATATGTTCGATTAGTTCAAACAAAACCGCCCCGTAACAGCAAAAAAAAAATAAAACCAACTTTATTAACACCCAATATAGCTCCGCGGCTATTCAAATAATAGAAGTCATAATATAAACTCAGCTTTGAAATTCAGTGCCGTGTACGCAAACATTGCACGATTCCACCATATTTTACATTTTGGGTCGGTGATAACGCGAAACGGGTTACTATATACTTAATTAAGCCGTGCTATAATTAACGTTATGACGTTCGCTTTCATTTGTATTTGAATATATGTACATATTTTTGTTGCGTATTATTGTTCTGCGGGGAGATTAGGTTTAACAACTATGTAAATGAGATTGTATGAGTATAAATGAGTGTACTTCTTTTTCATCCTGACGCAAAAGTATTTTAGATATTGTACTTTATGATGAAGGTTTGTAAGAAAGACGCGTTTGTGTTTTAATCTGTAGAAGCTTTAGCAAAGCAGAATTCCTCTGCCTCTGACTGGTTTCCATAAAATGGTTTGTTTAGATATTGTAGTCTATGCCTACTCTTCGTCTTTATAAGCGTATCTATAACGGTCTACTATAGAACTTAGCCACCGTTATTGTAGACTATGCTTACTCTTCGTCTTTATCAGCGTATCTATACCGGTCTACTATAGAACTTAGCCACCGTTATTGTAGACTATGCTTACTCTTCGTCTTCATCAGCGTAGCTATATCGGTCTACTATAGAACTTGGCCACCGTCGTATAGAAGAGGACATATAGACCTTTGTCATATTATGTCCGATGGCTTAACGTCTCATTATACTACTGTTAATAATTACGCCACAAATGATATCTACTACCCGACGTCCCGCGGTTTCACCTACGTAGTTCCCGTTTTCTTGAGAAGACGGGAACTACATGCCTATAAAATATATGCCTATGACACTCACAAATAACGTTACTTTCTATTGGAAAAGCATTTTCAAAATCGGTTCAGCAGATCCAGGGATTACTCCCTACAATACAAAACTTTACCTCTTTTAGTACAGACTCATACGAAGGTAGGTGGCAGGGGAAAGGGTCTGGGAGGCTGACGTACGGACGACCCGGAAATAACCGTCGGGTCACGACGGCTTCAGACCGATCGGGGCCCGTGAGAGTGAGAGCGATTTATTTTTAGCTCCCTCAATTACATTTATTTTCAACTTTATTACAAAATTGTACACCCAACCTTTATAGTGACATTAATTGGGTAATGAACTTTTTCGAAGCAACATTGGTTTTTTTTCGTTTGCAGGTGGCAACACTGGTAATTTTTAAAAGAAGAACGGTATAAGCTCGTTTTATGTAAGATGGTGCAAATGTTCACTCTTGTGAACGTTTGTTTGCTGCGATTCACTATAATTGTACGTATTATGACGTCATACATTTGACTGTCACCGTATCCACGCTATGTGAAAAACAATTTTGTTAGTATATGTGCCAAAAAGTTATATTATTTTTTTTGTTATAGTTATATTATCGTTTACTTCTGCATTAATCGCTTCTCGCAATTTCGCTAATAATGGAGTTAGAATCATGACAGCATTTTAATGGATATACTCATTCTTTACATAGCGAAGGCTGCTTTACTAACAGAATCATCGACTCGAATAATCGAGTACCAATTAATTACCGGACACCTTGTATAAACCTGACTTTTTGATATGCGTTTCATAACCATCTCTTTAATCTTATCCCATATTGGGGTTGACAAAATATATCTCCTCCAATCGCTTCTATCACTCGTCAAAATTATCACTTACTCCTTTGCACAAATGTCCTCTTTCATACATTTTTAGATATTGTGTTTGTAAATGGTATATTTGTGCTCATTTCAAAGCGTCGTATGTAAGACGGTCGGAATTGCGACGGCCGCAAAAACGACCACATTTCGCAAATCGGGCCGAAGCTCGACATACCGCGCGCGGCCGACCGTGAGCGCGACCGCTCCGCCAGCACGGACAAATGGTTCGCCATTGGCAATCAAAAGTGGGGGGAAATTGGAAATCTGGCTTTCGAAACGTTCTAAACTGAATTTGACTTCTAATGTACGACTGGCGTGACCTAGATGCGTCAATAAATAGTGCAAATTGGCCTATATCTGCTGTTACTTTTATATATTTTTATATATACAGAGTGTCCCGTAAATAGTACGACTTACTTTACAGGATGATAGCTGACATCAAGGCCTAAAATAATGCAATATATGTTAGCCGAAATTTTGCGGTTTTTAAGTTACATTTCACAATTCAAAAATCCCTACCTTCAGTGCAGTTAAGTCGTACCATGTGTTGAAAAAAAAATGTTCAAGGCGTTCTAGGCAAAAACATGTTCATTCAATAAGGATTCTAAATATGTAAGTACATTATTTTCAAATATATAAGTACATTATTTTCAAAAACTTCGTCACAATTGCAATTTTCGTTACACAAGGGGTTGATTTTGTAAAAATCGTTATATATTATTAAAATTTGCTCCTGTCAAGTGAATGATAAGATAAACGGTTAAAATGACACATAACTTGGAAAGTGTTGACTACAAAAAGAGAAAAAAGGAGCTTAATTTTTTTTTAAATGAACTTAAATATTTGATTACATAATAATTTAAGAAGAAACAGCACGGATACACTGATTTACTGCAACGTGTCTTCCTTAATAAAGGCGAGTAAAGAATCGCGTGGGTGACGAGCTAAATCTAGGTCGCAATTAAATTTGCACACGTAGTTGAGGTATCGCTTATTGCCGCGCTCCTCCGGAAATAGACCGGTCACGGCCGCTGAGTGAAAGCGCAAGTGATTTATTTCTAAAACACTGCAGTTATTATTGACTTCCAGTGTTTTATCATTTCACTACACTGCTTGATACAATGAAATGTGCTCCTTATACCTCTCATGAAATAAAATTCCCATGAAAGGGGTTGTTTCAAGTTTGTATGGCGCTTTAACTAGATATATCTTGACGGCCTCTGTGGCGCAGTGGTATGCTCGGTGAATTTAATGACCGAGGTCCTGGGTTCGATCCCAGGCTGGGCCGATTGAGGTTTTCTTCAGTAGGTAGATGACATTTCTCAGTTGTTTTGATGTTTATTTTTATAATATTAGGCCATCTGCTTAGCTTACAATATAAATTAATATCAAATACAAATTATTCATTTTTACTATGCCTTTTTTTTTATTAAGTAATACTCTACATAAACTACGTTCTCGTGTAGATGATTCAACAACAATGAAACATCGATTCTATAGTAACAGTTTTTATAAACGCCTTAAATCATTGATTTTTGAGCTTTGCCAGAGGGGTAACGGTTAGCGAGGCAAGTCCTGATGTTAATGGTCGAAGGCATCTGCTAATCATTGTTCATATAAAAAAGCATAACATCTTTGTCGTTAATCACCAATCCTCGATATAATAAATGTGTCATAATACAATGTTTAGAAAGTTAATGCAGAAGTTAATCCATAATACCAATAATGTAAAACAAAATAATGTCATGAATTCATGATAACAACCGTGACCTGAATTTAAACAATTCTGTTTAATTGAATGTATTGCAAGTAAAAAATACCGCACATTAAAAACAATGAAAACAATAAACAAATGCGTACAAACTAAAAGTGGTAATGGTGTAATTAAAACAGTGAGCCGTAACCTGCGGCCGAGCCGGAGCGATAAACAAATTAGTGGGACGTTATAAGGTTTTTATAGCTGCCGTTAAAGCCGCCCGCAGTTTATAACGACTGTTGCGACATCTGAAGACAAGCGAGCACCAAATGGAGTGTAGCTTTCGCAGAACGCAATGTTGTACGTTTATCTTTTACAAATTGTACAAATTAAATCTTAATTGAAATACCCGCTGAAGAATCCAACAATCTATTTTTTTGCTCCGAAGTGAAATCAAGGGTTTTATAAGCTTCACGTGCCGGTCTGAGTCATAGTAACTTCTAATCTAATAGCGCGATTGTAATGAGTTTCTTTTGTTTGAAAGCTGACGTGTCCGAGATAATTTCGGCCGTAGATAGAGAAAGTAATAGATAGCCTTATAGCATCCGCCACACTCAATAAATAAAACAATTTTTGTATCATAACTCTGTACCTACTCTTAAATCTATGGTTTGTATAATCTCTGTAAAGAAACGAGATAAACTATACATATTGTATATTCTGTATTCTGTACTTTCACGCTTAGTCATTTTTGCAGACCTTAAGGTCTTCTGAGAATTTGTCAGATAATTCACGGTTTAAATTAAATCTTGGTTGTTATGTTACATCACCATTCTATTCTTATAGAATATTCTTATTAAACACAAGCTTATAGGAAAGTCTTAGTAAGTTTGTAAAATGGTGGTAAACAAAAAAAAACCTTGACTGAGTTTGTTGTGGGCTATTCTCGGACCGAGGCGTATTTGGAACCGTCGTAACTTTAATTTTAAGTTTTCGACTTTAATTACAACCATTCAATCATGACATAATTTGACTTTTCGAAAATGCTTGTAAACCAAGTCAAATTGAAATAAACGAAATTTGAATTTTATTTACAATTTTGATCTATAAAATAAACCTATTTAAATAAACAAATAAATTGAGCAATGTAATCTACCTACTGTATGATATCCACCATTAAGCACCGGATGACATTTGTTACATAGAATGTCAATTTCGTATAATTATGTCAACTAGCATACGTCAAAGATAGTGAATAAGCCTACAGGTAAATCAACAAAATCATATTTCTAATATATTATGATGGGAAGAATTATTTTTTACATAAGTCATTATTATTTGAAAATTCAACACCTTCAAATTAGAACGCTTTGAACCATATGTAAAGGATAAGTCTTGCTCTATTCGACATAGAGTCCAATTATCATTCGAAGATCAGAATAATAATAATAATAAGTATATTTTTGTTAGTATAATAATAGTGAGATATGTTTGTTTTCCATTTTCAAAAAGAAATCAATAGTAATAAAACTAATAGTCTCTTCCAAATCAATTAGTCTGCATGGAGTTTGAACTGCGACGATTCATTTTAATTAAAACTTTGCCATCTTCGATTGGCCACTCCGAAATGCAATAGACGACCAATTAGTTCGTTGTATGACTACCAAATCTTGTTAGCTCTCTATTCCCTGTCGTCTGCGAGATTACAGCGTTGAATGATTGCTTCGCTATAGTTTCACTTTATTATTATCAAGTATCTTACATTTAATAAATGTAACATGGTCCATTTCAGGTCCTCTCTTGTACCCCGTATCATTAAAATTTAAAAAATACAAGGATTTTATTAAAATTATAAATAAGTGAATAAATCTAACTAAATAAAAAGAAATAAATAAAATTAGAACCCAAGTTTTTGAGTAAATTGAAGATGGCGCCCTTAGAGAAACTATGACATGACAATTGACAGCAAACGTGAAAACGACTACTGCATTGAAAACGTCATCAATCCGCCATTATTGCCCTTATTGGTGTTGCATTTATTGAGAGAGAATGAATATTATTTCGAAAGAAGTAAAGTAAATTCGTAGATATCTATAATCAAAAATAGTTAAACAAAACATTTTCTTTTATTTCCGCCAGGGTACAATGACTCATCCTGGGCTCCATACAATTTTGGACCATCTCCTTTACTAAACAACAACTAGTTCTACAAGTAATTGTAATTATAACCTACCTAAAGAAGTTATGATGAACTGCTTTTTCCCAGATGTGGTGTGTTTATAAGCCTTTCAAATGTCAACTGCCGTGATAACCCAATGGTTCAAATCACGAGGACCTGGATTTGGGTTTATGGACCCAAAACTCAAATTTCTTAGAAGAAAGAACGGTTTAAACTTACCTACTACAGTAGGTTCTTTCTTCTAAGAAACTTTTACCTGTGATATTCTCAGAGTTGGGATGCTGGTGGTGTTACACGCCTGTGCCTCGGAGAGCGTAAACCATCATTCCCGGATATCATAATTAACATCTGTTTTAAAAACATTATTGCTCTAAGCCCGGTGAGCCTGCATGTGAGCGGCGTGGTGGACGTAAGCTCCATATCCCCTCTCTTCTAAGGCTGTAGGCCTAGCCCAGTATTAGGCCGTCAAATAGGCTGATGATGATGGTAACCTCTCAAATGATTGCAACATAATCCGCGATATATCAGTGTTACACGTTTCCACGAAAACTAGTGAGATTTATTATCAAAGCTCACCACACATAAATGATTCAATAAATAAATGTACTTCAAATTATATAATTATTTTGTGAATCTGTGTCACCAGTAGATTAGTTAGATAATTAGGCAGCTTTAAAAGGTCTCTCTACTCAATTTTATACGGCAAACAGTCCTGTGGGAGTGCCTCAAACTGGATGGCTATTTCGTAATGCTTTAATGTTTTGATGACAGCGACGAAAACCTTATAATATCCAACAAATTTGTTTATAGGAACAGTTGCCGGCTTTAGATAACAGGCCAGTACTAAAGTTGTAGGCGACATTCCAAGATGAATATTATGGGTTATCACTCTATTCATGGTACTGCATTGACGAGCTTTGGCCCAAGTACCTAAGAGTTTCTTGTCGACTTCTTCGGATTAAACGGAATGGCAGTAGGATGGCTATGAACAGACAAACTTAATGTTTCAAAATGGACTCTCTTTGATTTATTTTCAATAGTCAAACATTTTAAATTCTAGAGATTATAGTATATAATCAATATCTAATACTATCCTAATACCTAATTCAAATAAGCTTATCTGTAAACAATATTGAGATAAAAATTATTTTATGGTGAAAGCCGAAAACGTGGATCATGAAGATCATGATAAAAAAGGCATTATTTGTATTTTTGAACGTAAAAAATAAACTAAAAACTACTAGACCGATTCAAAAAATTCTTTTTCCAGAAAACTGCCATTATCAGGGAGTAATATACAACGACAATCGGAACTACGCGAGTGAAGGTTCTACTAATCTATATTTCTATATCTATACATATATATATATATATATATATATATATATATATATATATATAATCTAATACTGAAAGATTTTTTCAAATCGGACTAGTAGATCCGAGAGCGTGAGATTAGCGCATTATTTAGATAGCCCATTAGCGCATTATTTAGATAGCCCATTCATCGAGGAAGGTTATAGGCTATATATATTATCCCTGTACTCCTATGGGAACGAGAACCACTCGGGTGAACCCACGCGGCGTCAGCTAGTGTTTTATAAAAAGAACAAGCTGACTACATAAAATTTGAGAGGTTATTTATTGCAACTCTTCTTTGTAGACCCTTTGTTAACTATTGTAACTCCTAATATTGTAAGTCCTATTAACGCACATAAATATACATTAATATTGTAAATCCTGTTAACGTACATATATGTACTCGTAATAGCCGCCGCTCAATGTACGATTTAGTTAATAAGGCACAGAACTACTCGCAATAATATGTAATTTTGGAGGATTATTTCCTCCTGAAAAAAAAAAATATATATGTAATTTATAACTTTATAATTTAAAATTTAAGTTTCTTAAAAGTGAAATGTTATTTCTTTTTGAAACAACAAATGTCTTGAACCACATAATACTTATTGTAATTTTATTTAAAAACTAGAGAACGGCCGCGATTACGTCCGTGTGGAAGTCAATGTAATCCCCTTGGGGGTAGAATTGATCAAAATCCATTCTTAACGGATGCCTACGTCATAACATCTAACTGTATGCCAAATTTCAGTCCGATCCTGCCAGTGGTTTGTGCTGTGCGTTGATTAAATCACTATTAGACTACAAGCCCTTGAACAAAAATTACCTGTGAAATGAACCAACATGAATAACGCTTAGAAGGCTGTTAATAAATATATCAGAAAATAACTCTGAGCACTATGTCGTTATTTCTGAGCGGTACAGGTGAGTACGCGAGTAAATGGAATTTCTCAGGTACAAATGATGAATTACGACGATGTTAATAACAGCCTTCTAAGCGTTATTCATGTTGGATCATTTCACATGTAATTTTTGTTCAAGGGCTTATAGTCTATATGTCAGTCAGTCAGTACGCCGCCACTAAGGATATACTTAAACAATACACATCACTAGCCCCAAAGTAAGCATACAGAGTAGCTTGTGTTATGGGTGCTAAGATAGTTGATATTATAATATTAATATACAATTATATACTACATATAAATACTTATATAATGTATAAATACACACAGACACTGGAAAACACCCATGCTCATCACACAAATATTTTCCAGTTGTGGGAATCGAACCCACGGCCGTGGATGAAGAAAGCAGGGTCACTACCCACTGCGCCACGCGGCCGTCGAAGGAGAGGATATAGAGAGATATGTTTCGCACCGTGGAAAATTTCAGTTTTTCTTATAATTTGTATTGTATTGTGCTGACAGGCTTTGTCGAATCAGTAAAACAAGGTATACCCTGCAGGATATTACAGTAATTCGATAGCGCCGCTCTGCAAACTTTATATTCAGAGTTAATAATACGCTTAACTTTGAAACACGGAGTTAGTCGTTTATTTCATTCCAGTTTCAATGTAAATCGTATTTTTAGTTTATTGAATCAGTTTGTGAACGACTGACGAGTCAACTCGGGCAATGATTTTGTTTAAAAACTGAAAATGAAACCCACACTTATTCTTAAAATATTTTCAAATCAGTTCTAAAGGGAAGTCCTTGCCTTTTGATATGCTATAGATTTTAGTTCGGAAAACGGGTAACACACGTCATCGTCATAAGATTACTTTTACTAGCTTTTGAAAGAGCAGGACTTGACTCCTTAAAGGGGTTTGAAGCTACGACCCATCGCGCTGCTATAAATAAACGGATACTTCGTATCCTTTGTATAAAAAGTCATAAAGTGAATCCACTGATCCTCATACCAATACCAAAGTTTGAAGGCCTCCGTGGCGCAGAGGTATGCGCGGTGGATTTACAAGACGGAGGTACTGGGTTCGACCTGGCTGGGCTGATTGAGTTTTTTTTAATTGGTCCAGGTCTGGCTGGTGGGAGGCTTCGTCCGTGGCTAGTTACCACCATACCGGCAACGGCGCAAAGCGATTTAGCGTTCTGGTACGATGTCATGTAGAAAGTTAGCCCGCTTCCATCTTGTTAGATCCGAATGTCCCTTATAGTATGTCCTTTACGAATGCAGCAATAAGCTCGCTTGTAAAATATATATTGTAGGATCTGACAAAATGCCTCGCTGCGCTTTAAGCCGAATTGAGATAGATTTCGTTTTATTGAGACGATATCTGAGTATTACAATTTACAGTTCAAGAGGTATCTCCATACTTGAGCGATCGTAATTATCTTTGCTTAGATTAAAGATAGTATGATGGGAACGGTAAGTGAAACAGTAGCCTATAGCCTAGAAAACTATCATTTACTGACTGGATAAGGATATTAATACCTGGCCCTTCTTAGTGCTAGTTATAGTATTAGTAGTAATAATACTAATGTAATTAGTATGCAATTATACCTCAATATTTTTAAAATCAAAACCACATTCTAGAAAATAAATGATTTGATTTGATTTGAATAATTAATTTCAGCGTAAGATATCTGATTGGCACAGCGAAACCCAACATTTTTTTATTGTACATTTTGTCATTATTTTGGTGGTAGGCTGAATGCCAGGTACACCAGCGTTTTTGGAGGTAGAAAGTGTTTTAGCCGGTAGGAGTCTGTCCCTAAAATGTTGTCTGTGAGTATTTTCCACTCTACCAAATAAAAAAAATAATAAAAAGTATGCCATCATCTTTGATATATTCTTCTATACTGTTCAATTAGTCGTAAAGACTATGTCAGCACTCAGCAGTACATACACCAATATTGCATATTGGTCTCGAACCTGTTACATCTCGGTGTTAAGTCCGATTCCTTATCGTGAAGCTTTTGAAACTTCAAATTATTCGAAGCTATTTGTTAGCTTAACTTAACACCGAGATGTAACAGGTTCGAGACCAATGCAATATTATGAGCTTAAAATACTAACCGGAGGACAGCATCTATTTCAAACATTTAACTGTTATCTGTGTGCGAATATCGCCGATTAACAAATTAGTGGTTCGCTTTATCGTAGTTATGAAACGCAGCGAGGTGTGTTATATAACAGCCGATTGCAACTCCTCAGAGAATACTACGGGTACGGCATACCCTACCCTCTGTGGTATTGCGTCGAATTAGCTAATCATCGTTTATGTAAATGAATAATTTTGAAGTACTATTTCAACACAACAATAATATATTCCAGTGATCGAAATTCCAGTAGCATGTTAAGAGGTCTCACGTTTGAGTCCTGGGTCTATATTAGAAATGACCTTCACCCACCTGTATAATGGATGAAAGTGTTTTATATATCACACTTAGTACGTTAAAAAATATATTGCAAGTAGATTGCCTAAAAAATTCCTGGTCAAACATTTACATTATTAACTATTATTGATATCGGCCAGGAGAGATTTTGAGGTAACTTACTCGCAATATATTTGTTAACGTAATAAATTTATAAAACGCTTTTTATCCATTAAACAGATGAGTGAAGGTGGTTTCTAATACGGATTTTAGACTAGTCTAGCGTCTTCCCAACACAACATTGTGTTTGAAAGCCGCTGGTGTAACATCTCTGTTTCTTTTAGAACACATGAGTCGTGGTAATATAAGATCTGATAGCTATTGTTAAATAATCGAACCCACCCATCAGTATTAGAGCAACGTTGTGAGTTTAAGCTCCAGATTGTCTCTGTATGGTAGTTGATATTTTTTTTATTTTTTTATTCTCTACAAGTTAGCCCCTGACTACAATCTCACCTGATGGTAAGTGATGATGCAGTCTAAGATGGAAGCGGGCTAACTTGTTAGGAGTAGGATGAAACCACACAGCTTTCGGTTTCTACACGGCATCGTACCGGAACGCTAAATCGCTTGGCGGTACGTCTTTGTCGGTAGGGTGGTAACTAGCCTCGGCCGAAGCCTCCCACCAGCCAGACCTGGACAAATTAAGGAAATCTCAATCTGCCCAGCAGGGGATCGAACCCAGGACCTCCGTTTTGTAGAACCACCGCGCATACCACTGCGCCACGGAGGTCGTCAAAAATGTGATAATATGTGCCGTGATAATATGTAACTAAAAAGGGCTGTCACACTTACTAAACAAACAAAACTTTTTAAATACCTAACACTCTTATACAATCTGTTCGTTCTGACATGTCGTTTATTTATAATCAAAATGTACGCTATCGCTCCCAATAGTACTTTCCATACACCGAATACAAAATAATGATTCTGCAGACACTTATCAAACCGGAACACTTAAATTAGTAAAGTTTTAAAAATATATTCTTCTTTGTTAAGAAATACTCTTGACCCACTTACTTCGATAACCGCACGGCAATTTGAAAATAAATTTAAAATTCATATTCTTCTACAAATAAAACTGATAAAAACATACATATTTATGTTTGCAACTTTTTTAAAAATTGAACGCGATCCAAAAATGCAAATGGGATGTCAAATTTTTATCACTTATAATAATCTACGCCGGCGGGGCAGTGTGCGGGACGTAGACAGAGACTTGTGGCGTGTAGCGACATCTATCGGTGGGTTACCGAACTACGATGAGCTCTACGGTGAGCCACACTCTTCGCCCGACCCATTACTTTCCATGATATTTATGTTTTCTCGATCGCTTCCGGATCGTTAACACGATTGCAATTAAATGCAAAAATAAATAACACTTTATTTATTTCGAATATTCTTAGTTACCAAATGCTTTTGAAAAGTCCAGTTTGTATGTTAGTAGTGACTATCTTAAAAAGACAAATTATATCTACTGAAAGGAATAGAAAGATTAACCTTTTATTCGGAGACACTATTTAAACTCTAAGAGACAATTCTACCTTGCATGCTAATGAAATTTTTGATATAAGAATACTTATAAACAACTGTAACATTAACAAATTAATCATAATTGATGTAAGTTAATGGAATATATATGTAGTCTAAATGTATTAAACCCGAAAATAAAAACCTAAAAGTGATATTTCATTTAAGAAACATGTTGTATACAACTCATAATAATATGGGTACCTATATTTTAAAAATAAACAAGACTCCCAAATCATTTACATTACATTACATCCTAGTAGTAGCTCGAGTAGAAGAATTTTAATACTTATAAAGCTTCGCACGAAGCTTAGTTAAAGGTGACATAAGACCAAATGTCGTAATCTCTCAATAGTACAATAATTAGTACCCTTGGAATTTCTAAGAATAGGACGTAAAATCGCCTCGATAGATAAACTTCGGGATCAGTCTATATTATGACAAATAAGAAAACAAATCATATTTATGTGAATAAAACATCCAAAATTAAATGTATTCAGTAAGAATACAATGTGCAAATTTAGAATTGTGAATAGATTCATTGATAATTGTTTAATAAAAGGTTTAATTTTTATTCAAAGAGTACTTGTTTTTAGTTTATTTAAGAATCGAAAGCTTTTCTTTTGTGCCATGCCGTACGGTACGACGCGGTATGCACATACTGGGGACGTGTCATTGGCCCCATTTCTCACTATCACAGAAACAGCTCGTGGCTCCTATGGGACTAAAAAATCTGCACCGCTGCAGCTACATTAATATTAAATTCGTGGTCTAAATTTAATTTGCGAATGCTTTAAACAATAATAAACGTGCAACAATATAATGTATATTTTAACTTTTCAAAATTAGCCGTTCACCCATGTAACTCCCATTTCCGTTGGAATACAGTTCTAACATTAAGCTTATTAATTCATTTACTCTCTGATAACATAGCTTCCCATTAATGAAAGATTTTTTAAATTGATCTAGTAGTTGTAATGCAAACGGACAATCAAATTTATCTTCTTTGTAATTAGTAATAGAATAACTCTAGCGCTATATTAAAAATTAGTTTATAGTATAGTACAGTGTTTAATCAATATGAGATTACAATCAGACTGTAAATTCATGTTCATTAAGCACTGTCTAAAGATTATGCTTTCAAGTTTATTTGATAAACATCACTATATTTAATCAATTGTAAACTAAAGGAAATCATTAAAATAATCGTCAACGTCAGTTTACATGTCACAGCGTAGCAAAAACCTTTTTGAACCTTTGTGATTCTCGTAACTTTCGTTTAAGTCTGCTACTTTATATTTTAGTTTTTCCATATAAAAGCCAGCTAGCCTGCATGGAAGCAACGTGGTGGGTCTACGCTACATATCATCCCCTATTAGGGGGGCCTAGTCCTGTAGAGGGTCGTTAAAAAAGGCTAATAATAAATGTAAAAACAATAACAAAATTACCAGGTAAATTTAAAAATTAACAAAAAGCTCTCACTAAATAAAAAAATTACTTTGACTTTGATCCGTCGACATAATAATTTAAACTTTAAAATTGAAAGCGGAACAGCTTAGTAATTTTAGTCATATAGTTAATTTATCAAACATTTAAGACATGTAAAAGGAGGTTACATATAATAGTATTGCAACAGTTCAGACCTAGGTCCTCTAAAAACTTATCAAACATGATGAGCTTCAGACACCTATTCATCCCAATTAATGAATACAAATTCCAACCAAACACGCTTGAGCCCACGATCATTACGAAATTAAATCATTAAGCAATCTATATTTCATTTATTTTAATTATATATTTTAAAATAATAATACAAAACAGAAACTGCAAAGTATGGAATCATAAAGTAGACGTAAATCAAAAAACCGCGTGACCGGCTGTTTCTGTGCTACGGTGCTACGAGGGAGCTACGTGGGAGCTACGAGGGTGCTACGATGCTACGTGACTACGAATTTGCTACGAGCGTTTAAACGAACGTACGAAAATTTTGATGAATGTCCTAATTAGAATGCATAAAACAGCACCGTAGCCTCACAGAACTGTTGATATAGGTATAGATATTACATATCATTCAGAAGGAATTTATGGGTTTGTAATAATGGTTATTATGTAAATTATCTTCACCAATATGATAGATAACGACTTGTCTAGTTATCTTGTTTTAAGTAGGAGCAAATTGAATCGATTTCAATGTATATTAATGTATTACAAAATCTGTAGCGTTCGCAAAAAATAGTTTTAAATAAATTATAGTACTAAAAGCACATGTTTCTAGTAATAATACTAGTAGTTATCATAACTGAAGTAGCATACACAAATGGACTAGCAAAACTTATAGTCATAGTCATATAGCTCTTGGTTCTTCAAATCAATCTCTAACGATGCCAATGCTAGTTTCTTGTACGTAAAGATTGATTAATTAGTGGCTAGGAACACATTTCGACGAATGCTCTAATTAGAATGCATGAACCCAAGAACCGCGTGGCCGGATAACATTTCTAGTTCTACAAGATTAGTTCAGAAAATTCAGCTTACCATTACTTAGGACATAAAAAGTTACAAGTTTAATACAAAATTTATTGCATTTTTGCGTTACTTTACAAAATGTGCGTGTAATCAGCATGCAAAAAATATTATGTTTTATATATCTGTATAAGTTTGGTTCCTGGAAAAAAGGTACATCAAAAGCACTCCTTCCTCGCATCGGCCAACAAGTCTCAACGCCGTAGAGTCCCCAGGGACCCACATCTACCTGGGAGAATCACACTCATACGTAATCAACGCATTTGAGCGATTGATTAGCTCGCCGCTAGGCTCGCTGGGTTGGGCTACTAACCGAAAGCACAAGACGCCGTCGGGGCGAGCGTCCGAACCACACAACACTCACGCCGCGCGTCGAGGCGGCTTGCGCGTGCTCCCGTCGCGCACCATGGCCGTGCCCGAGCCGGCAGCTATCGACCGCGCGCCGGCCACCGCCGCCCAGCGACTGCCGCGTGAGCGCTGCGCGCGCACGACCGCCCCGCACACGCCCGCCCGCCCCGCGCCTCACCGCGCCCCGCGCCCGCCAAACAGCACCCCCGTTTTCACAAGTTTCCACGAGCGCGCCGCCATCCCAACCTGGCCCTTATCTCCATGCGATTATAGGCGAAACTTTCCAAAATGACGAAACGGCCTTCACATCAGATGGTATGACGTTTCGAAATATAAAGCTAAGAATGAATTTGTAGCTTATTTTAAGAGATTAACGATGTTGAATCAGTTTCGAATCTGTTATAGGATTTATTTTATTTTTCCACAAAACGGTTTATTAATAATCGAATGAGCGTTCCAATCCAATTTTGTGAATAATTGTCGTGTTAAATATGTAATGAAAATATAAAATGGCGTGTCAATTTCCCATTTCCCGAGATATCTCAAAAGCAGGCTAAGCACACATTCGCTAAAGTCCCGACGCAGCGCCGCGCCGCACGTGAGACCGGAGGCCTGTGGGTGTTTATTTTCGGCGGGCGAGGTGCTCCGCGTGCCGACCGTTGCCATGCCAACGCGGCCCAGACGCCCCGAAACTGTCCGAAAGTTAGCGAAGACACCCGAGCGACTTGCCCTGAAAATCCTCGCCGGTTTTGGAATAAATGCTTTTATTAGAATTTTAATCGCATCTCGATAGTTTGAAAATATTATGTAGACTATTTACATTTCATTCACATATTTCAAACTTAAGTCAACTGCGACTAGACATTTATTGTAAGAAGGAATGAAATTGATTAAAAAAATAATGAAATAAGTTTCCTAAGAAAGTCGGCTAAAAATAGAAATGAATAACCATTACCTAGAATTAGATCCCGATACTTAAGGTTCACCGACCCGTATTGAAGTATCGTGGTAAATATAGATTATCTTTCATAGCGAAGCCGTGGTGAAAACATGAAAAAAAATTTAATTCAAAATGTCATGTACCTTGAAAAAACTTTGACTTGAAAATAATCGTACATTGTAGATTCTTTTTAACCGACTTCAAAAAAAGGAGGAGGTTCTCAATTCGAAGCGTATATTTTTTTATGTTTGTTACCGCATAACTTCGTCATTTATTAACCAATTTTAATTTTTTTTTTTTGTTTGAAAGAGTATACTTCCATATTGATCCCATTTAATTTTCATGAAAATTTCAAAAATTAACTAAAAAAGGAAAATTACATTGTATGTACTACCTTCTGATCACTTTGAAGGCGGTGCCAACACAGTTGATGCATTATCTAAAGCCGATTAAATCAGAAACTTTTAAGGCTTTAATTATTACGTCACTGGCTTGGCACCGCCTTCAAAGTGATCAGAAGATAGCACATACGATGTTATTTTTCTTTTTTTAGTTTTTTTTTGTGATTTTGAAGTCGATTAAATTTTTTTGTTAAAAATATTTTATTGAATCTACTTTGAAATAAATGTAAAATAAATACACACAATTTCAAAGTAAGAGTAGGTGGCTGATACGTTCGTACTTTTAACTATAGAAAAACTTACGAAGCGAAAGCCTAACTAACTACCAAAATTCATTTTGAAAACATAACACTTAGGTATTTCATAATATGTACCTAACAGAGGCGAAGAGTGCATGCAAGCTGATTCCCGGCGGGCTACCTTTAAAAATCCATGCATATTTTTTTTTTTAATTCTTTACAAGGGCTACCTTGACTACAATCTCACCTGATGGTAAGTGATGATGCAAGATGAAAGCGGGCTAACTTGTTAGGAGGAGAATGAAAATCCACACACCTTTCGGTTTCTACACGACATCGTACCGGAACGCTAAATCGGCGGTACGTTTTTGCCGGTAGGGTGGTAACTAGCCACGGTCAAAGCCTCCCACCAGCCAGAATTCATTGTTGTACTGTATCTAGATATATGAGAAACCGGAGTTTGTATCAAGCTGTATGAATTTCCTTTTCTTTGGGACTTACCTTCATCTAAATTCCTTTCGCCACTGGAACCTATTTCAAAAATCAATTTGTCATATATCTTATTATTTAGATCTATAAAACCTGACCAATATTCCCGTTATATGTTGAACAAGGATTAGTCGCTTAAACAAGCTAAAAATAAATTTTATTTAATTCAACATCTACAAAGTAACACTTGCCTACGTAAACTCTATTTTAGGCTCCAAGCCTTGACACACATAGCATAGCTGAGGCGCTGCAATATTCATCCTGTACGTCGCGAGCTGTACAAGAGATGTGCCGTGACATTATTTGGCTCATTACCATCAACCTTAAGTATCTCTACTCGTACTAATATTATAAAGCTGAAGAGTTTGTTCGTTTGTTCGTTGAACACGCTAATATCAAGAACTACTGGTCCGATTTTAAAAATTATTTCAGTTTTAGATAGAAACGGAAACCACGGGGGTGAAACCGCGCGGCTTCAGCTAGTTTTCTTCTTAAAGTGCCACTTCTAACGGAGGTTTGATAAACTCTTGATGCCGCAGTAGGTAGTGTTGTGGCTCTCATGGATTACCAGATCCTGTAGCCATGTGGCACGTCTTTCTTTCTTCGTCTCTTTCTACTATCGCAAACGCTACGAAAATTAAAAAATGTATGGGATTGACATTTGTTATTGACAGGTCACGTGATCAAGTTATCGATCCGATTTGTTATTCCCCTATGTTTTTTTTTAATTTTCGAAGCGTTAGCGTTTGTATAAAGAGAATTGATGTGCCACATGGCTATATTTTATAATTTACAAATTGTGGTCTGATCTGATGGTAGTCATGTGGTAGCCGTGGTGTTGAAGCCTACCACCATCTCCACCCTATTATTACCACTCCACCGACAAAAGCGTACCGCCAAGCGATTTTTCGTTCCGGTACGATACCACGTAGAAATAAAAACCGTCAGAGGTATAGGAGGAATAAAGTTGTATCTCTTCCAAATAAGCCCGCTTCAACATCAGGTGAGATCGCAACCAAGGGTTAATTTGTCATTGAAAAACATGGTCAATAAGATAGAAAGAGAAAAATGAGATATCATTTTTGGCATCTTGAATT
Organism: Bicyclus anynana; assembly: GCF_947172395.1. Classification (NCBI taxonomy): domain Eukaryota; kingdom Metazoa; phylum Arthropoda; class Insecta; order Lepidoptera; family Nymphalidae; genus Bicyclus; species Bicyclus anynana. The sequence goes on along the minus strand of NC_069087.1, from coordinate 788,101 downwards.
TTGGACATAATAGCCCTGAATGTTCGACTGCTTTTATTGAGTCACTAAGCCCTCATTCGCACAAGAGTTTTTTTAGCAGACGTTAAAAATGCGTTTAAATACAACTAATGCGTGCCGAAGTATATGTACACACGACAGCGTTTTTAAAACACGACGCTTTTTTTAAGCAGTGTTGCTTTTAACATTTTAGGCGTTTGAAATAAACCTTGATTATATTTGAACGCTTTGTTAACGTCCGTTAAAAAAACTCTCGTGTGAATGAGGGCTAACAGAGGTTTTTCAGCCAGGATGTATTCTTGTTTACGATCCCATTGCACTGTGTCTTGCCTTGGATGATCAATTGTAGTCTATACTAATATTTCAAACATTTATAGCATACGATGTTGTAGTGGGGTAATCTCTGTATTTACAGAAACGGGACCTACGCTGGTGAAACCGCGGGACGTCTGTTAGTAGGTTATATCTAAGTCCCTAAAGGAAAAGTCCGCAATACTCCAACTTCCTTTTCGTCACAGTATTCAGAATGTCCCTGTATTTTCCAATACGTTTCAAACGGTAATACTGTTTATTAACCACAAAAATGGAGGAGCTTCTCAGTGCGACGCGTATGCTTTTTTTTCTTTTTAATTTTTGTTACCTCATTAACTTCGCAATTTCTTAACCAATTTAGAAAATTCTTTTTTAGCATAAGAGTATTTCAGATTGGTCCCTTTTAATTTTTATGAAAATCGGTTCAGTAATTTTGTGTTTAAATGAAAAAATTGCTCGTACTGTGGCGCTTTCGATCACTGCTAGGACACACTAAAAACTTCTGATCAGTTTAAAGGCGGTGCCAACACAGTGATGGATCTCAAGCCGCATCATAAAGTTTTTGGATGTTCAGACGGTTCTTTCCCGTGGTTCCTTAAAAGTGGCTTTAATTACGATTAATACGCCACTGGCTTGGCTCCGCGTTCCAAGTGATTGGGAGGTAGCATTGCACGATGTTATATTTTTCGCTATTTAGTTTATTTTTTGTAATTTTGAAGTCGGTTGAAAAAACATTTTATTTTATTACATTGTCTCTCCAAAACATTCATAACATACCTATTCATACATCTACATTTTCTAACGTTTCTAGCATATTTGCTAAAGCTTCAGTGAGCGTCCAAGCCTGTACAAAAAAAAATATCAATATATTAATATAAATAAAAAATAAAACAACGTTGTATTACTAGACTTAGACATCATATCACATAGTGGAGGAAAGAGTTTTCTGGGAAAAGTCATTATGTGGTAGAATTGAACGATTTTCATTCGACGCGAAGTAATAGCTTTCCTGAGAAAAACCTATTGCACACTTCATAAGGCGAAGCTTGAGTGCTCTGCACCTCGTACTTGACAAATGACAAACGGGTAATACTCATCTACCTCAGACCAATTACAAAAGGACCCTGGGCCTGTCGCCAAGTGGCACGTCAATTCTCTTTCTACAATAGCAAGCGCTACGAAAATTAAAAATGTATGGGGTGGGAAAACGTTTTATAGCGACAGGTCCTATAAATTTGACATATTATAATTAGTTAAGTGTTAACATATAATTATATAAATGTTATGTGCGCCTATTGTTTATATGCATATCAGAACTCTTTAATATGTGTTATTTTATGTTTTAACGTTTAATATGTGTATTGTTGGCGTGCTTTATATAAATAAAATAAACAGGTCACGTGATCAAGTTATCGATCGAATCTGTCATTCCCGTATATTTTTTAGGGTTAGCGTTTGTAGAAAGAAAATCGACGTGCTGCATGGCTACAAGCCCTGACTCGTTATCCATTACCCCTCTGTCAGAGATCAAAGAATCAATGATCTACGAGTAACTATATCGCGTTTATAAATATTGTTATTATAACCCAGGGTTATTATCCATTTGTTACTCTTTAACCGATTTGGCTGAAATTTAAAATGATAATTTCAGCCAAATTGGTTAAATAGTAAAAAACGTCCAAACAAACATCGATACAAACTTTTGCGATTATATTATTAGCCGGCGCAGTTCTGATTGGAAATTACTGAACGACTGAACGTGTGCGCCAGTACAAATAAAACGTATACAAGCGCTGTATTCCACATGACGACATTAGGTTTTTTTTTAGAAAAGTCTCAGTCAGTCCAAATGCAAGGGCTCCCATTCGTGCGGGATTTGTTCCGTTCGGAAAAAAACGTACGTGTGCGTCAGATAATGTATTTTACATTGATTACGTGCATTTGGTTGTCCGAACTCCGAACGCAAAAAACGCATTCGTAAAACGTATACGGAAAACGAATGTATGGGCGAAAGTAGTCATAGGTCAAATATATTGTCCGTCATTGGCAGTTAGCCAATAGACAGTCCGAGTCAAATCATGTCTTGCTTTAGTAAGGCGAAGCCAACCTTAGCAAAACTTTTGATTGAATTAGTAGAGATTACAGATTAAAGAATTTTATTAATTAGGCAGATAGAGCGTAAGGAACACGACAGTGTTGTAGCCGCTCCAAATACAAAATTCAAAAACAAATACATTCTCGAGTCAGTACTCTCTATTTATTATCACTCTTGTTCAACCAGCAATTCACTCGTACACCTTTGCAAAACTTTATTGAAAAAATACAGCAAATCAATAAAAATAAAACGAGAAATACATATAATATTTTTAACGATTTTCCCGCCAAACTCCAACACTGCAACACCGATTTAGAGTTTTGTAGTGTGGATAGGCTTAAAATTGTCTATGAAGTAGTACATTTCCACAGATAACGTAACTCTTAAACTTTTTTAATAATTGCCTAAGCTGTCAAATGTCAATTTGACGTTTATTTTGTTGAGGTTATGTTTTTTAATGTACCTACAGAAGCAAGAAGTGGAAGCTACAACAAGAGAATTAAATTGAGAAATGTTTCAATAAAAGATTAGCTGATATTATAAATAAAAGTAAGATTTTCAGAGCAATGATCAGGGCCGGATTACAACGTCTCGCTAGTGTGTTTAACAACCAAGGTATCCACAAAGTAATTAATTTTCACTTTTCTCGTAGTTCCTGTAGGTTTGTGCTCAAGTGTATAATTTTTTATTATTCGTTGCTGCAGGTGGAATTCTTTCCCGACTTATAACACAAAATGCTCCAGCCCAGCATCAACCAATTGCTGATACGACAAAGGATGTTATCACAACATGTAACAAATTAATTGAAGAAAAATCTCATCGCAATTTTGCTATAATACATTTGCTGGGGAAACAGTGGCGGGTGACGGACGGGGATCTGCTAGTTGTGGAGGGTTATTGGCCACCTAACATTGGTGATAAGATTACATTGGACAAAGTTTTGTTGGCTGCATCAAAAGATTTCTCGCTCATCGGCAGACCATTGGTCCAACCAGGATTAGTCACAGTGACTGCAACAATCATATCAAAAGGTCTCTCACACACAAGAACACACTTCAAGAAGAAAAGAAGGAAGCAGTTCATGAGAATCAATTTCCAAAAAGCTCAGCAAACTATACTGCGAATTAATAATGTAGACATCAAGAATAACATTAATGACGCTCCAAAGAACGTATTTTAGTTGATAATTAATTCAGTAGTTTAATAAAATGCCTTAACTCGACACAAGGTCTTTTATTAACATAAAATAAGTTAGATAAACATAAATTTTATAATTATATTCAATACAAAATATGCACTAAATAAATTAATTAAGCAATAGTTGTTTACTTGAAAATTTTATTATTATATTAAGTTATAAGAATTATTAATAATAATTTAATTTTACTAATTATTTTCTAATATTTAAAATAGTTTAACATCATTAAAACTTAACATTATCACAGTATACTTGAAAATTATTTTTATGGTCTTCTTTCAAGAATCTTTTCATACCTTTAAATAAATAAAAAAGTCTTTTGTTTTCCAGTAAACCAGACAATGTTGTTAGGAACAGGTCATAATCTCCTTCTTTTTTGTATACAGAAATGGCTAACTGGAATTTCTTATAATTTTCTTGTTCTAATAATAATTTAATTTCTTTAACAAAGTCAATTAAAGAAGTAGGTGCAGTTCTTTCTTGTACAATAGTATCAACTACTTGTTCTGTGCTATTTAAATTTTCTTCAAAACCAAATGCCTTTATTTTCAATTTCTTTTTCTTGGCCATAGTCATGCTAGATTCTTCTGCATTTCTCTTATGTACTGTAACTGTTGATTGTGTCACAACTTCTGTAGAATCACTGCTACTGTCTAATGCACTGAAAAGATCCTTAGTTTCTTTAGGTCTAAAATTATTAACATATGACGATGATTGTGCATTCTTATAGAAGTCCATAGAAAAATCTGCATACACTTCATTTGAGTTTGGGTACTGACTAACTGACTTTTTACATGATCCTTTATTCACCGTTCTAACATTTGCCATTGGGAATGACACGCCTGTTAAATTAACATTACTGCTTTCATTGTAATTGATATTTGGCTCATGTGGCATCAAAGGTTTAAGTTTAGGAGCTGGCAAAGAGGTTTCAGCATTTTTGAAAAACCTGCAAATCTCACTGACTGTTTCACCAAACTTGTTGGAAAGATTTATGTAGTCTCTCAACCAAGCAGACAACTGACTCTTTAGCTTTGGATTATTGAATCTGGTGTCACAGAGTAGAATGGCTCCATAATCATTCTGATGTCTGATAACCCTTCCTATAGCTTGGTTTACTGCCCTGGTAGCTTCTAAGGAATACCATTCATCACCAGACAAATATTCCTTCTGTTTAATTCTTACTTCCTCAAGGTATTTTTTCTTCAAAACTATTCTTGGATCTTTGAGAGGTGGAAAAGGTAACCCTGTTATAATTACAGCCCTACCATTCATGTCAGCAAAATCCAAGCCCTCTGAAACTTTTCCCCTGCAAACTGCCATAAAACAAGCTCCTTTAAATCCTGGATCACTTATTTTACTGTAATAATCATTTATGATGCTATTGAAAGTTTCTTTTCTCTGTGGCTCAACAAATATTGGCTTTATATTGTTTATGCTTGACCAGATACCCTCAGCTTGCCACATTTCCTGACATTTTGTCATAATGGGATATGAAGGAAAGAAAACCAACAGTCCGTCTGGTATAACCCTTGAAAAACTTAATATGGTCCTGCCCAAAGAGGAAATATACTTAGGATTATCACGATTTTGATAATTAGAATTCAAAATGACGCCATCAGGTCCCTGGCTCATAATTTTTACAAATATCTGATTTGACTTAACAATATGTGGGTTTTCTAGCTGCACACCAATTGGTATTCCTAACTCTGATATCAAGGGTTTCAATGGCGCCAAAGTACCACTTGTCAAAATAATGCTTCTAACATTTTGATCTAACAGTTGCTTCATGCCAAATCCAGGACTGAAACACCAATAACTTAAGACTCTTTCAGCAGATTTACTACTTGCAGTTTTAAGAGCTCCCCAGCCTTCAGTCTTTTTGTTGTTTTTCTTGTCTTCAATTTGAATATGGACTTTGTAACATAGCTTTACTCTTTCCTTGTAGGTATGTGTTGTGCCACTGAACACAACGTTCAATAGATCAACAATCTTTTGCAATCCATTCCCTTTTCTCTGAAATGGAGATGCACTTGCTGTAGATAGGTACTGAATGAGATTTTCTATCAAAGTTATGACAGACATTTGGTTGTGATCCTTGATCTCTGCTTGAGCGAGGAGCTCAAATATAAAGCCACCAGGAAAAGTTGTACCCTCTGTGCCCACATTGATTTCATCTATAGCCTTTTCTAGGGCGAGCATCATTTCTTTCAATATACATAAATCATCACAAGTGAAGTCTTTAGGTTGGTTGGTATCCAGAGATGCATCCATCTGTTCCTCTGACCCTTCAATAAATGATTTCATGATTTGTGTAATTTCATCTATACATAATGCAACATCTGTTGTTCTAATTTGTAAGGAGGCTGATTCCTCACACATTTTCTCAACATTATGTGCCTCGTCTAATATTATTATATTATTTAAAAGTTCTACACCATTAGCTTTTCTAGATTTTGGATCTAACAAGTAATTGTAAGGCATAAAAACTATATCTGCCTCTTGTTTTAGCTCTTTAGATAAATAATATGGACAGCATTTTAATTTTTTCCCTACAGTAACTAAATCCTCAATGTCTAAAATCTCATCACCTTTTACAGATCTGTCCTCCTTTTTTGATTCAACATTATTGTAAAAATGGCATGTTCGTGATTTTACCTTCAACTGGCACATGTGAACTTTGTTCATGTTGTTTGTCTCTTTTGATACTTCTGGGTGAATACACATCTGATCTCTAGAACCGAGTACTGACGCTTTGACGTGTCTGTAGCTCGACCGCTTCAGCTCTTGCATAGCTTGGGTGAGTTGAGAGTGTGTTCTTGATGAATATATTATTTTAGGCATACCCCATGTCGTGTTATCCTTCCCTTTCCCAGCATTCGCTTTATTCAAGTTGTCCCGTAAATTCCCACTAAACCCACCATGTTCGGCGAAGTTCCCAAGTTGAGCATTCATTTGTAATTGCGCCTTTTTAACTAATAACCATGCCAGTGACGAACACAGCAGACTGAGAGTCTTTCCCGTACCGGTCGGCGATTCCAGTAAGGCATTTGTATTGTTTTGTAAGCTCTCAATAACTTTCTCCATGTAGGCCTTTTGAACATCGTATGGCTCGAAAGGAAAACTCACAGGTATACCATAGATCATAACTTCCGGCATTTTCTGTTTAGGTAATTTTATAAAAATTAAGTACAATAACAAAAAATAAATAATAATCTACAAATACAAAGTCAAACACAAATTTCTGACAGAAACAGAAGTGACACAGTTTTTTATTTCCCGCGAAAAAGCATAATCTACAGACTATAACCATTTAACGCTATAACCAAAGAGTAAATTAATGTAAAGGGTATAACCCAAACTCTAACCGTTTGTTGTCCGCAAGTACTTTAAATTCGTAGTATGTTATCTGTATTCTTATGTCAAAAACATAACTTCAGTTTTTTAATGTACTCTGTGAACTTAACCTTAAATTTAATGTCAAAATCATATGCAAAATTGCAAAACAAAACACCGGAGATATTCGCAAATAATTAACAAAATAAATTATGAAGATTTCAGTGCAACAAGTGTATACATCAGTAGCCTGCAACCGTACTCCAGAGATAGCTGATTGGAATAACGAGGGTCTTATTTGCTACGGCGCTTGCAATGCAGTAGTTATTTACGACACGGTATTTATGTTTATTCTATCTTTGTTAGAATTTTATATTCACTGACCGGGTAAACGTACTTAGATTAAGTTTAAGTATTATGCCGCGTAGAAAGTCAGTATAGTCACTCGGGGATAAGAGTTGAACAACTCTTTGGAAATAAACATCTGGTGATATGCAAATATCACCATTGATCCAGTGGGTACCCTGGTGACTTCAAATCATTAAGTCCGGGGTCAGATATCATCATCATCATCATCGTCATTAGCTAATGGACGTACACTACTGGACATAGAAGTCTTGTATACTTTGAATTCCAAATATGACAATCTCAAGCCGCCAGCATCAATTGGCTCCTTGTAATCTGTTTGATGTAGTCAATCCACCTTACATAATGAGGAGTCTACCAACACTGCACATTACAGCGTGGGTTCATAATTACAGGATGTTGGAACCCAAATGTTCATCAGATAAATTACTGTAAAAAATTGGGTCTATCTTTCTTTCATAAAATTCTCAGTAACAGATGGAAGTTTGTGATATTACCAGATGCTCAAAGACCATGCTAAGCTGTTGATTTCTGTCATTATCATTTTTACATTTGATAGTTACAGTATTAAACCTGCACATCTGCATTAGAGCAGAGTGGTGTGTCTAAACTTCAAACCCTGACTGATCACCCTGAAGTTCAGAGGTGAAAAAAATAATATTCTAAGATATAAGTATGGATTTCCTGGAACAGATGAATTTATTTTTATTTCTAAAATAAAACAGTTTTATTATTCTATTACAGCTTGCCAAAGACAAGGATCCACTGGCTGTCCTCTGTCACCACAAATCAACAGTAAACTCTGTGAAATGGTTACAAAGACCAGACAGCACTTGTACAGAACTGTTGTCATGCTCCGCAGACAAAACTGCAGCTATCTGGAGCATAGACAATGGTGTCTGGAAGATATCCAGTAGTTTGGAGGGACACAATGAGGGAGTGACCTGTATCCATGGAGTATATGTTGATACAAACAGATTGTTAGTTTACACAGGCTCCATAGACTCTAGTATATGTGTTTGGGAAAGAATTGATGGTAAGTAACACATCTGCAAGCTGCAGGGCCTAAGACTTTGAGAGGCCCATAGACCTCCTTAATGTGGCCCTATCGCAAAGTCCATTCTTAGCGGACACATACTAACCATAAACTACTTCTCTGCTAAATTTTATCTTTGTACATCAATCTATGTGTCATCATCATCAACATTATTATTAGTAGTCGAACACCCACTCCTGGACACAGGCCTCTTGTATAGTTTACCACTATACAAGAGTTCTGTGTGTTGGTCCAATTTTCCAGTGCATTAAATTTTTGTGTCATCCAAATGCATGACTCATGACATTTTATATGTATTAATTTTTTTTAATAGGTAACACTACACTGAAACAGAAAATAAACCTCAACTCTGGTCTGGCCTTAACCCTCCACAGCTGTGTGCTACCCGCTGCCAACAGGCCCATTCTATTCTGTGCTCTGGATGACCACAAAGTGCACATATTTGTAGAACAAAGTGACCACCAATATCACAGAGTGCACATGTTGGCAGGACATGAAGACTGGGTGAGGGGGCTTGATGTAATAAATGTTGGTAAGTTGTGTTTATAGCCATATCACTGATGTAATTATAAGGTGGCAGGGGTGGCAAATTTTTTTTTTTTTTTTCAGATTTTTTTTTTTTTTAATTACTATTTTTACTTTTTCGGCAGTCACATCCTATGAATTTGCCACAGGCTTTAGATGGTATACACAACTGATACTAGATGTCGCTTAATGGTTTCACCTGCATAGTATCCATTCCCATGACAGTATGTGAATAAACTATAGCCTATTTTACTTGGTAATAGCATAGCTGAAAAATAGTAAAAGTATTTCTAACATAGCATACGTGTGACAGGAACAAACTACCTGACATTCACATTAATAATTAAGAATCTAAGCTAAAGATATACCAAAAATTTATTCTATCTGGTGGGTACAGTAATCCATGGGCTAGGCTGGGATCAAAACTCTTGACCATCAAATTTGACTCCAGATTAATGTTGACTCCAGACTTCCAACTTTCACAGACAACAAAACCCTAATGCTGGCTTCAGCCTCTCAAGACACTTACATTCGTTTATGGAAGATCCAACACTATGAGGAGAAACCCGTGGTTGGGATCAAGGTGGAAGAGAAAGTATTTGATGCTTACGGTGTGAAGCTGTCGGTGAAACTTGATGCAGTTTTGGCTGGACATGAAGGCTGGGTGTATGGTGTCCAGTGGCAGAAGATAATTGATAATGGTAAGGTTTTAAATAGGTGCAAGCAGTACTTTACAGAAGTACATTGTGTTGAGTTGCTTATGCTGAACCTAATATGTGTCTCAAATGGTGAAGGAAAAACATTGTGAGGAAACCTGCATACCAGAGAATTTTCTTAATTCTCTGCCTGTGTGAAGTCTGCCAATCTGCATTGGGCCAATATGCCATCGTTTACTCTGCCTTATGATAGACCTGGCACCAGCACTGTGAATCTGTGTGATGCTGAGATTTTGAACTCTGTAAACATTAAATTATTTTTAAAGCCGCCTGTGTCACGAAAAATAATCTCCAAAGTATAAAAGGGAATGGAACTGAAATATTAGTCATATTTTAAAGGATCTTCTTCTGGGCCGTATCTGCAGTTGGCCATAAATTTTAAAGGAAAAAGTTCATTAAAATTGCATTTTGTTTTAGAAAACAGTCAACCTATCTATCGTCTCCTCTCATCATCTCTTGACAAAACCCTCATAATATGGCAGCCGGAGAGTCACGGCGACGCGTGGGTGGAGAGCGTGAGAGTGGGAGAAGTGGGAGGAAACGGGCTCGGCTTCTACGGCAGTCGGTTTGGACCTGACGCGATTTTGGGCCACGGCTATAATGGGTCGCTACACATATGGAAATATGACAAAGTAAGACTAAAGTTAAGATAATTCACCTGAAATTATTTTTCTTGTCACATGCTGATTGAGTTTGGATTTATATTAATAACGGGAATGATAATAATGTTAATTATTCATAAACCCTTATTTGATCAAATAAATGTAATTCTATTCTATTCTAAGTAGTAATGAAACAGATTCACCATCTGTGTTCTTTTCTTTCTTTAGCGCAAGTCAGGCAGGCTATGGCTCGCGCTAAAGAAATGAATTCCATCCCCACCACCTGGATGGCTGGAATTCAACAACCATCCGATTTTTCAAAGTACTTTCACGCACATTCAAATTGTGTTGTCTTCACACAATTACTATATTTTTTTAAAGTTCTCTATGGAGCAAAAAAAAAATCCCCGTGATGCTTATGAACATAAGCGACAGTGATTACTTGTTGAATTGATTTAACATTGTTGTCACTTGTCAGCAAGTGAACCAGTGGCAGCCCGGCGTGGTGTCGGGCGGACACTTCAGCGCGGTGGAGGACTTGCGCTGGGAGCGCGAGGGCCGTTACCTGCTCAGCGTGTCGCTGGACCAGACCACGCGGCTCCACGCGCCCTGGGTGAGGGCTGACGGTAATGTGTTGTCACTTGTCAGCTAGTGAACTAGGTCACGTCAGCGCGCTGGAATACTTGCGCTAAGATCGCGATCGCCGTTACCTGCTCAACGTGTCGCTTGACCAGATCTATAGACCTAGGTATATGAAAACTGCATGAAAATTCGTTCTGTAGATCCAAAGATTGTGTACACTTGATTTGTACTCCATTCACAATTTTAAATTTTTTATTAATAACATGTTAGGAAGAACTCATAATGCCTGATCGTTTTCTATCTGTGCGAGTACTTGATCATCACTTTGCAGTTGTTGACATATGATATGTATATAGCTATTACTTTAATTGTACCGCAACACACTAGAACTGTTTTTGGCGCCTATTCTACTATGCCCAGGCTATGTAAATTATATAACGCACATAGTCGATCTATAGATATCCACAAAGACTCACCAAGAACATATCGCAAGTTAGTTTTACTAGATTTGCTAAACTAATTTTTCTTTTTGTTATTACCAATTCCATTTTATTTTTTGTATTATATAGTATATTCAAATAGTAGTTGTAAAATGTTTCCTTTTCTTGTTACTGTAAAATGTATTTTTTTTCTTATGTAAACTGATTTAATGTAATCGTCAATTTATTTTAATATTACGGAAATGTGCATGCCGTGTCTACCTTCATTTGATTGTGCAGAGCCTTGTGTTTGTGTTTTTTTTAGATTGTATTTGTGTATGGCAGGCAGCGGCACGCAGTGGCACGAGCTGGCGCGCCCGCAGGTGCACGGCTACGACCTGGCCGCCGTCGCGCTCGTGTCGCCCGCCGCCTTCGTGAGCGCCGCCGAGGAAAAGGTGCTGCGAGTGTTCGCCGCGCCGCACAACTTCATACACAACTTCAACAACATCACGGGGGAGACACTCGTCGGGGACGATGCCAAGGGTGAGTTGCTGTAGCACATAGTGTACAACCCACCACCTCCCATGGCCCTTTCGACCTCTCGGTAATTTGGGCCGAATCGAGGGAGGGCGAACCCGGTACTCGCTCTTTGCGTGTTCCCGGGATGCCTTCTTGACTCCCTACAAGTTATTTTCTCTTTTCGCTCCTTGTCCCTTGATACTCACTCTCCCCCTTCTGGGGCTGGTCGACACACGACGTTGAGATCCGCTTTCCCGCCGCGGTCCATGCGTCTCCTTCGACCGGTGGTCAACGGTCCAGAGCGCTCCGCCTCGCGTGCCACCGATGCGCGAACTCCCGTAGCTTGCCGAAGTTGACCGCCGAGCTAACGAGATCCTGGTAGTACACCGGTCCCGCCTCTTCTCTGACGATCCCTTCCAACATTGCACTCCGGAGGTCCTCGTACTCGCCGCATTCCCACAGGACATGGTGGAGGTCTTCCTCCGCCAGCCCACACACACAGTCGCCAGTCTCGCTGAGGCACATGTCACGCAGGCGCTGCGAGGTCAGGAGCACATAGTGTACAAATAAAATAAACTAATTCTCAACATCATCATTACTTCAGCCGATGGACTTCCTTCAATAGACTTTTGAAAGGATCAATTTTAGTAAGCCCATTCTCTTTGTTGTATCATAAAGTCTTGTAATGTTTGTGTTATAATAACATTAGCAGTACAATAATTAAATAGTGTCCATATTGGGGAAGAATAAATTCAATTATCTTTCATCGCAACAGGTCCGGAAGGAGCGTCAGTGCCGTCACTGGGGTTGTCCAACAAGGCGGTGTTCAGTGACGCAGACACGTCCAACGCTGGTGATGACAACGATGGATACTTCGTGCCTGTAAATCTACATGGTACTTCTGTTTAAATTTTTATTTTAATGTAAAATTCAATCAAATTAGATTTAAGTACGCAAACTTGTTGATATTTAAGACAGATTATAGTTTTCGCGACTTCTTGCTTACCTACTTGAAATTTTAAGAAGTGATAAGACATCTATTTATTTATTTTATTAGGATAAGCAACAGCTATTACAATGTCACAAGTTAATCATTTACATTGGAATAAATATACTACTTAGTAGTTAATGCACAGCTTATTATAGGTTATCACAGCATTCGTCATGTCAATGCTACAGTTGTCACAAATTAATGAATGTCAAATTAAACAATGCAAAATAATATGCAAAAAGAAATGTCAGACTACAGTAAACTAAAAGCAATAAAAATAAAAAAAATAAGTCACAAAATTAAACAAGAAAATGATACCAAAATTTAATTGTAAAAATTAAATTGTATTATATATTATTTTTTGCACTATTTTATAATTTTTATGTAATATGTATACTGGGTGTTTTTACCTTTATTAAAAATCATTATTATTAATATTATTATTATTATAAAAAATTACATTATTAAAGATTCCAATACAATTACAATTATGTTATTTATTACTATTAAGGTAATTATTAATTAAAAGTCAATTATTATTGATATTACAATTATATAATATCTAATTTTTATTGTTTATGCCTGTAGGTCCATTTGTATCTACTCTCTAAAATTCTAAATATAAAATTTTAAAAAATATGCAATAGTATGAATGAAAATAGATTTAGGATTTAATAGTATATTCGGTTTCGGTTTCGGTCAGAAAACCAGTTTACTCTACTCTACTCTACTCTACTTTAAATGCATTATTTTAATAAACGACCGTTTTATAATCAACTATTATGAATAGGTGTCGCGTTATTCATAAAAATATTATTATATTGTTATTTTAGCTTATCTACATTAATATTTAGTTCGTAGATTATCTATAAGTTTACAACGTACCAAATTGTAAGTTAACAAGTACGCACACACATGTGGCGCGCACATGTAGATACTAACTACTCAAGAGCACATTACTAACCCAATATATTTAGTTATATTAAAACAGTTGAACAGTAAACGGCGATCGATAAACAAGCTTTTCTTTGCCACCTTACCTTCTTACCACACGCGGCAAATAGGTATATGAGCTCAGCATCTATGTTGTTTGTAGAGCCGCCGACCGAGGAGACTCTGATGCAGAACACGCTCTGGCCGGAAGTGCACAAGCTGTATGGCCACGGCTACGAGGTGTACTGCGTGGACGCCAGCGCGGACGGCGCGCTCGTCGCCTCCGCCTGCAAAGCCACCACACCCGAACACGCGGCAGTGCTCATATGGTAGGCCATATTATACACCCGAACACGCGGCAGTGCTCATATGGTAGGCCATATTATACACCCGAACACGCGGCAGTGCTCATATGGTAGGCCATATTATACACCCGAACACGCGGCAGTGCTCATATGGTAGGCCATGTTATACTATTTTTCATGGCAGGTAGTATTTTATTAACAGGCCACTACAATGCCAGGGCTCCCTTATTATAGAAGAGAGGGTTTAGATACATCACGCTGCTCTGATGCGGATTGACGAGCTTAGACTGTATATATCATGGTAATATAACACACACAATGACTGGGACACACACAATAACATACTCTTTCCAACTATGGGCTACAACTGAGAATTCCTTGAATTATTACTGTAAATGAATTCCTTGAATTCATTTACAGTAAATATTATGTCATTCCAGAAAATACTTTTAATAATGAATAGAAGAACAATATTAATTAATTTGAAAAAAAGAAAATACAAATAAAAAATAAATGAATCAAAAATCAATTTACATCATATTGTCAAAAGAATAAATTTATATTAAAATGTCAAAGTTAAAAATTCATTTATGTCATAAAACGCATTGTCCAGGAGAAACCTACGCAGAATATTTTTAAAATTAATTAAATTGTTCTCCTGTCTTATACGCTTTGGTAATTTATTATATATTCTAATTATCATCATGCAGATGCTCTTATTTAGGAAAGCAGTGTGGTGGGGAGGACACCGAAATCTATCTCTGCAACGCTCACGATTATGCCTTTGAAATAATCTGTCGTTCGTTCTCAGAAATAATGCGATTTCAAATATATATAGGGATGTCACAGTAAATATCTTTAATTTTTTAAAATAGGGTCTACAACTTTCCCTTTTCTGCAATCCACATATTGCTCTTATGCATCTTTTTTGTGCAACAAAGACATTTGTAATGTAGCTAGCGTTACCCCAGAAAACTGTCCCATACCTCAGAATCGAAGCAACTTGGGCATGATATGCCACAAGTAAGGTTTTATTATCAACTTTCTTGGAAAGCATAAATAACATGTAAGAAAGCTGATTTAACCTAGAACACACATTTTCAGTATGCGTTTTCCATGAAAAATGTTTGTCAATATTTAATCCTAAAAATTTTGTTTCATAAGTTTCGTCAATTACTTTGTCGAAATATTTAATGTTTAAATCATATGTGATATGGCTCCTTATATTCTGAAAATTCATTAGTTTTGTTTTATTAAAGTTTAACGTAAGCGTATTATCGTCCAACCAATTCATTATATCTAACAGACTGTCATTTATAGAATTCTCGTGTTCAGTAATGTTCCTATTTATATAGATCACAGTGCAATCATCCGCAAATAGCACCATGGGATGATTTGTTGAATTCGGTAGATCATTTATATATATCAGGAAGAGTAGTGGACCTAATACACTTCCTTGAGGTACGCCGCGAGTAACAGTTTTCTCTTTAGATAAATATTTAGTCTCAGTTCGCGTATTCATGTCGATTCTATCTATTAGTGTTATTTGTGTCCTATTTATGAGATATGTTTTCAATAAATTTAGTGCATTGCCTCTAACTCCATATTTACTTAACTTCGTCAATAGTATCTTGTGATCAACATTATCAAAAGCTTTACTTAGGTCCATAAACAATGCTGATACAATTAGTTTGTTATCTATGTTTGTCATTACGTTATTAATAAACTGATAAATCGCCGTGTTAATCGTTTTTGTTTTTCGGACCCCCATTTGATTATCATTGAATATATTGTTTTTCTCAAAAAATGAGTATAATTTATTATATACAATTTTTTCAATGATTTTCGAAAATATAGGAATTAAGGCTACAGGTCGATAGCATGACATATCATCTTTATCTAGTTTTTTAAATAATGGTTTAATAATAGATATTTTAAGTTTATCAGGGAATATACCTTGTTCCAGGCAGAGATTTATTATATAGCACAAAACCGGCGAGATTGTTAGACAAACATATTTTATAACTTTTGTGCAAATGTTGTCATAACCAGTACTATTTGTATTTTTCAAATTTTTTATTGTTAATATTACATCCTGAGTAGTTATTGGAAACATAAATAATGAATGTGGCATATTTGCATCTAAGTGTTTGATATAATTTTGATTATTAAGTTTCCTTGTATTTTGGTTAACATAAAATTCGTTAAATGCTTCAGCAATATCAATAGGATTCCTGAAAATGTTATCACCAACTTTAATTTGCTCTACACTTTCTTTAGGATAATTATTTTGTTGATTTCGTATTATGTTCCACATTGCCTTCGATTTGTTTTGTGAATTGGAAATCGCGTAGGTATTCTGAGACTTTTGGGTTAGGCGAATTATTGTTTTTAATCGTTTGGAATAGTTTTTATAGATGTTTTTATTTTTATTATTTGTATTTGTTCTGTAATTCCAAAGAAGTTGCCTTTTACGCTTACATCCTTGCCTAATGCCTTCCGATATCCAACGGGGTCTTTTATGGCTAATGATTTTCACTTTTACTTCTGGGAAACAAAGATCATAGAATAATTTAAATGTCTCGTAAAATTCATTGAATGCCTCATTAGCAGAATTGGCACTTATTACCTCAGAAAAAGTTATACTTTCAAGACAACTTCTAAATTTCACAATGTTTTCTTTGCAGTAGTCCCTTTTTTCTATGAACCAATATTGTATTCGGCAACATTTTTTGATAGGGCATTTAAAAATTTGAGCTGAGTGGTCAGATAATGCCAGTTCAGATACTTTAGCACTAGCTCTCAGTACGTTATGTAAAAAATTGTCAAGACAGGTTCCACTGCTGACTCTAGTTGGCTCGTTTACTGCAAATTTCAGATTATAAGAAGTCATTAATTGTTTAAACTTATCAACTGTATTACTTGGTGTAAGTATGTCAATATTGAAGTCACCGCAAATAACAATTTTTTTATTTTTTATACAGATAAATTTCAAAATATCAGATACGGTGTTAAAGAAAACTTCAAGAGCATTTAATCTATTATTAGGCACCCTGTAGATACATATTATAATCATGTTGTGTTCAATTAATTCTTTTGCAGATATTTCCATAACATTTGAAATACTTCTGCAGTTTATAGTGTCCAACGGTTTAAACTTATGACAATTTCTTACTAATATGCATGAACCACCATTTCTATTTTTCCTACAGTAATAATCGCTTAAGATAAAATTAGGAATAGCCAATAATTTAACATCAGCTGTAGTCATATTATGTTCTGTAAAACATAAAACGTCGATTGGTTCGCAATTGTTGCACAATTCATCCATATGTATTACCATGAGATCAGATTTACTAAGTAGACCATTTATATTTTGGTGAAGAACATTTAAGTATTTAGTGACGAAAAAAACTTCTATTCTCACTATCTATTTTAGTGGTTATACTATCCGATTTGTCCAGATTATTAATGTCAAGATTATCTACTTCTTCAGCAAAACTATTAATTATCATAGGAATGTTATTAATTATATTAAATTCATTGTCTGTTTGAGTACTTTTATTGGAACATATTAATTTATTTTTAACAAGCTGTTGATTGAAACTATATTTGATGTATTTCGTGCTGTAGTCTATACGGAGTATTTCCTTTAACAAGTACCACTGAACCAAAGAGGCAGCTTGATATTAAAAGCGATTTAATAGTTTTTAGTATCACTAACATTTAACATGCCTTAGCCTCGACAGCATTTTTTATACAAATATTCTATACTAGTAGACACCGCGCAGTTTTACCCGCGTGGTTCCCGTTCCCGCAGGAATATGGAGATAATATATAGCCTATAGCCTTCCTCAATAAATGGGCTATCTAAATCTGATAGAATTTTTCAAATTGGACCATTAGTTCCTGAGATTAGCGCGTTCAATCAAACAAACTCTTCAGCTTTATAATATTAGTATAGATTACTCTATGATGGCATGTCTTGTTGAAATATAATATTTTTGTACTAACAGGGAAACTAAAACCTGGCAACAGATCCAAAAGCTGACATCACATCAGCTGACCATCACCCAGCTAGCCTTCTCTCCGGACAGCCAGAAGTTGCTGTCAGTGTCGCGCGACCGAAGGTGGAGCTTATACCAAAGGGATGTGGGTGCAAATTCCTTCACCGTGGCCGCCAGTTCTGACAAGAAGTATGGAGTACACACCAGGATCATTTGGTGCTGTGCTTGGGCACCAGACAGTACTGTGTTCAGTACGGGCTCTAGAGATGGAAAGGTGGGTACAATCGAAACTGGACTGTATGTATAAGTCTAGAAAGTTGAAAATATCTTGCAATTATAATTAATTTGGTAATGTTGCCTTTAGTACATGTTCTAGAGGTGGAAATGTGTTCACAATCAAAATTAGACTGTATTTGTAAAGTTTGAAAGTTGAACGTCTGATTAATTTGGATGCATGGTAATACTATATCTAATAATTGCTCTAGAGATGCGAAAGTGGGTACAATGGAAATGTTTTCTTCAATATGGGCTTGAAATATAAATGATTGATGTATAATATTTCATGGTACATTTATTTCATATATAACATTTATTTTAAACATTTTAGAAACATTGATATTAAATTTTGCAGGTATGCGTATGGTCTAAAGGAGATACAATCAGCGAATCCTCACTTAAAGAATACAGTTTATTGGGTAAGAAATAATTACTTTACTTTATAAACAAATTGTGATTTTTACAGAACACAATCGATGCTATTACTTTATTTATTTACCCTATAGTTGCCATTCTAATATACAGGGTGCCCGGATTATTTCCCATAACTTCAAGGTCTTAACCAGACCACTTACAGGAGCCGAACTGCATAACTAATATTTAAAAACAGAAAAATATATGTTTATACAAAGTAATTTTTTGGGTAACAAAGTGACAATGTTGCATTTTTAAATATAAATACGTCATTATTATATGGGTTCGTATATGGGACACATTTTAAGATCTATTTACAAAAGAAATATTACTTACTCCGAAAATATTCATTTTAGAACACATGTTCCTTGAACATTTTGAATTAATTTTTGGTAAAGAATATAACCCTAGACTTATAGGAAATACTCCCGAGCACCATACCACTTTGGGCCCTGCAGGAAAACCTTTAGAGCTGACTAACTCGGTGACTGCGCTGGCCTTCGCGCCGCTGGACGGGGACCTCAGGCTGGTCGCTGTGGGGCTCGACTGCGGCACCGTCAGGATATACCAGTTCGACCTCACGTGGAGTCTGCTGCACGAACTGGATCACAGGTATATAAGGCTCATGCTACACGCTTTAAATGTCTATGAGATCTCGGTAATAACTTAGCAATAAATTAAAAAAAAATTGTTCTTAACTTACCCTTAGGACATTTTAATGTTGTTATTATTAGTATTTTATACTTATAAAATTACTTAATTTTGATGAAATACTTTTATTTTTAGTGTAGTTCTAACAAGCAGCATATTATTCCATTTTAGTTTCATTATTCCGACGACTATGCCCACCCTAGAATTTTGGGCTACCGATATGGAATTATATTATGATACTCTAATAATAGACTTGATGTCGGGGGCCAAACCCACCTTACGAAATAATCCTAAATATGCCAATGGTCCCAAGGTGCTGGAATAGCGTCCCCGCACTAGAAAGTGCAGTGTTGGACTACACTTGCCCAAGTGGTCGGAATCATCAGACAGTACAATAGTGCTTAATGTGGCATATCTATATCTATATATATAAAAATGAATTGCTGTTCGTTAGTCTCGCTAAAACTCGAGAACGGCTTAACAGATTTATTTTATCTTGGTCTTGAAATGTTCGTGGAGGTATAGGGAAGGTTTAAAAGGTGAGAAGAAATCAAATAATTTACGGGAAAACCCTAAAAACTTCCCTTTTCTATTTCCCATACAAACGTTTAAGAGTCAAGCGGTAGGGGTAGGGTAGGGGTAGTGTAGGGGTAGGGTAGGGGTAGGGTAGGGGTAGAGGTATAGAAGGGTAGAGTAGGGATAGAGAATAAGTGCACTTATGTCAAAACGAAGCTTGACCGGGTCCGCTAGTTTCTTATATATATAAAAGAAAGTCGTGGTAATTAAACTATTCATGACTCATAAACGGCTAGACCGATTTGGCTGGAAATTTGGTGGAGGTAGCTTAGAACCAGGAGAACATAGGATACTTAAGAGTTGGGGTACGATATATACTATATACTATAGTAGGGTAGGGGTAGGGTTTCACGCAGACTTCCGTTAGTTTTTAAATAAACGTTTTTTCTTTATTTCAGTATGGCGCACCATTTGACTGTAAAACGACTCTTCTTCCGACCACGACCACCCGGTGAGGGCGAAACGAATACAGATATGTTACTAGCCAGCTGTGGTACTGATCACTTTGTTAGAATATGCTCATTAAATATATTGTAAATATCAATATAAATATAATATATTTTTACTATTTTAGATTTTTTATTTCCATCTTTAACAATATATTTTAGACAAGCTTGCTCCACCTTAGGCCACATCTACACTTCCCATCAATTGATTGTCTCAAACGAGCCTATTTCATGTAAAAAAAAATGTTTTTTTTTTTTTTATTTAAATATTTAGATTTCGAGTATTGAATAAGGAAAAACATCACCGTGGTAATATATAAAAAATGCAAAATAATTTTAAAAAGTATTTATTAAAATATATAACATAGTAATTTCATTTTTTAAGGTTTTATAAATTTAACATCAATAGAATAAAAATTAACAAAATATTCCATAATACGAGATACCACACGTCGCTGGTAGGGTTACAAATGTGTTGAATTTTCTATTAAAATCATCATAGTACATTATCTTCCGTAAATTCTATTACATATATACATTTGAAGTTGTTATCAATAGAGAATTCAAAACCAATCGACTGTTAACCGTTGGATTACCGTAACCGACAAAAACCGAATGTTACTTTTACTAAAATTGTTACGATAAAAGTGTTGCTTACTATAATTTGACGGACATATTATGTCGATTGGTACCTTACCCCGGTGCTGCCCCTAGGTGTTTTTTTTTAAATACCTAGGAATAAGTTAAATAATTAAAATATGATAAACCCTTTAATTTTTTAAAAGCTGTACTGCCCTAGTGTGCCCTAGTGTATAGTCTAGGCATGCCTTTTTAATATAAACAATTTCAATGTACATGACTTCGAATTTCAAAAAACTAAGTGTGGATTACTCTAATATCACATTTCGATAATAATAATTACAAACCATAGATCATTTCGATGTGTTCCATCTCGTATTAAGGGGACTTGTTTACAGTAAAATTTTATATTTGGAAGCACCTCTAATAAATTCATTGTATAGCATTTTTAGATTTGAAAACAAATCTATAGGTAACCTTGTTACATGTTAAAATTTGATAAACTACACATAATATTCTACACATTTTTATATTAATTAAATTCAATTAAAAAATTCTAAAAAACTAGTTTTCTTAGGTCAAATATTCATTAGGTCATTCATGGAGGGGAAAAAAATATTTCATCCATTTGGCTATTCGACAGTTTCAGAAAAATATGAATTTTAATTTCATATCTCTTAGACCTCATTCGCACGAGTTTTTTTAACGTTCGTTAAAAAAGCTCTCGTGCGAATGAGGTCTATACTATCTTATTTTCTAATAGAAATAAATGAATTAATTAATTTGAAATTCACGTGTCACATGTCACGTAAGCCATAGATAAAAAACATCTAATATATTTTGAGAAAATATTATTGAATATTGTTTAACGTTACAACTGTCAAATCGCCAAATGAATTGAACGTTAATGGAAAATTCTATTTGGCAAAACCATGAATTTATACTACTTACCACAGATTAAAGAATAATAGATAGAGTGCACGGAACACGGCAGTGATGCAGCCGTTCCAAATACAAATTCAAAAATTATTACATTTTGGTATCAGTACGACACAAAGCGTCGCACCATTATTATTCAATATTATTCAAGAAAAATAGCGCCTTTTATGTTTCTGAATAGTTTAAAAACTGTTCACAAATACTAAAAATGTAATATGGAGTATTTTTTTATAGGTTGTTATTGATTATTATTCTGCTCTGATATTAATTTACGTAATTATTGTTTGTGAAACACAAATTATGAAAAGAGTTTGTATAATAGTAGGATTTATGAGAATTTCAAGGAGATGCACGCGTGGCGTGTTTTTTCACCATCTTCACTGTGCAGCTTGTAAAGACTCATTCTGTCTCATTCTCTATTCTGTGGTACTTACATTACTTACATTATAAAAGGTGCCGATATATATTTGATTTTGTTCTGAGTTGTATCTGTACAGTTTGTAGTTATAATACCATTATGAGTAGCAGTTGTTTTAATCCTAAGCTAGTTATGCAACAGCGCACACAGTAAAAGTCAGTATGTCGTACTAGTGTATCCAATAATTTCCAAAATTATAAGCGTATATAATTACAGGAGAATATACGACGTGAATCGGATTTATTTTACTACTAATGGACTCTCTGTGAAAGGAGATGGTCCATTTCAGGATTAAAATTTAAAAAATACAAGGATTTTATTAAAAGTTTTTAAAGTGAATAAATCTAACTAAATAAAAAGAAATAAAAACCCAAGATTTTGAGTTATATCAAGATGGCGCACATAGAGCAATTATGACATGACAACTGACAGCAAACGTCAAATCGATTACTGCGTTAAAAACGTCATCTATCTGCCATTATCACTCTTACTATTGTTGCATTTCTTGGGAGATAATAAGTATTATTTCGAAAGAATTAAATTCGTAGATTTGTATAATCAAAACAAAAAATATCTTCTTTTATTTCCGTTAGGGTACAATGACTGATCCTGGGCTCCATACAATTTTGGACCATCTCCTTTAATTTTTATTTTGATTTAAATAGGCATCTTGTTAATATCTTCTAATATACATACATGTTTTTTTTAATATCAACAATTTTATCAATATAAATGATTTTTGTTGCACATTTACAAAGGTGTGGTAAAAGTAATACCTACAATATTTTGTGATGCAATTCGTTAAGCATACCAAACACATGTGCGCTTGCCTTAATCAAGCGGGGTTATGCTGTATTATATTTTTACACAGTAGCAAATATTTATTTGAGTTGCAAATTAGTTCATTGAAAATTACAATATAATGTATGCATGTACGATTCAGTAATTAATATACAAGTACTACCTACTACACTTATTTTAATTGCCATTGGTGAGTGTGTATAAACAACATTAAAAACAGCTCCTGTAGCCAAGCACGTCGATTCTCTTTCTACGATCACAAACGCTTCGAAAATTAGAAAAATGAATGGGAATGACATTTGCTATCGACTGGTCACGTGATCAAGATCTGTCATTCCCATACATTTTTTAGTTTTCGAGCGTTTGCGATTGTAGAAAGAGAATCGCCGTGCCACATGGCTACAGGGGCAGGACAGGAAGACACAAAACTTTCAACACACCTTTTGACAAAAAATATTACAGCATACGCCCACATTTTACATATTTCTAAGACTATGAATAAATTCCATCTCATATAATAATCGTCAGTTTAGAGGGGCATCATATACACGATGTCTCGCTCGAATATCATACTACAATAGTCTTAAAATTAATTATTAATTAATTTTTATCGTAATACAAAATCTCGGTCACAGTTCGATCACAAATTAGTTGTTGATTTGTATTTCAACAAAAAAACTTTTTACTTTTTACTTGGTAGCTTTAAAACATTTTTTTTTTTCATTTTTCGACTTTCCTCAATAATAATTCTTAATATCTAGATGCCTGGCATACTTCTACTATCTTAAATAAACTTAAAATTAATCTCTTTTTTATATAATAGATATTTCTGTAACATATTAATAACCAGCTTCTACATAAATATATTGTAAATTTTTAACTGTTACAAAAAATCTTGAGCAAACTTAAAAGCTTGTTGATTTAATGAACAACATTAACAATTTGTGATCACCAAAATCTAGTAATCTAATAATTCAAGATACTAAATATTTTTGTTGATAAAAAAATATCAACAAAAATATTTAGTACCTATTTAAACATGATATTTCCTTTTGCAAATTTTTGCTAAAATATAAGACATGAAAATTGAACATGTGCAAAATGAACCTAGAAATCCACTTTACCTCTTGCTTCGTCAATTAAACAGGTCGAATAAAAGTATACGCAATTTTAAACTTTGAGACGCATTAAATAAGATAATTTTAGTCACACTAAAATTACCTTTCTTGGTTTAGATTCGCTGGACGCAGGCGGCTCAGGATCGTGACGTTTGGAAGTCCCTACAAAAGGCATATGCCCTGCAGTGGACGTCCATCGACTGATATGATGATGAAAATTATGAATCTGAGTTATAAAAATTAAATATTCATTTGAAGAAAAGACCCTTTCTGAGATCTGAGGTTGCACAAATGCACACCTACATTATGTTGTGTTTAGGTCTGAAGGCTAAGGTTGGTAAAATTACACACACATGACGGGATTGCATTGCATGCATTTTTGGATTGCAAGCGTAACTCACCAGTATCTGATTTAGTATTTATTTATCTGTCATAAAAAAAGGTGAACAATATGTTCTTAATTTTTAATGGGGATGATGACTAGGTTTGAATATACTGATTTGTATCGGGTAAATAAGGTCAACATTAATTAATTATTAATACATAATAAACAAATAACAAATATACTTGTAATTTCGTTTGAACGCCCATACAATTCTATATAAGCGATGACGTCATTCCTTGGAACCATTTAGTATGGAGCGTTTTATACCCTTTAAATCCCTGTAGCTCCGATAGCAATGATCGCAGACACCCTGTTACTGCTACAAAATACTTTGGTCTTAATTTATATACAATTTAAAAACTGTCATCATCCCTATTGACGATAAATATCAAATTCAACTGTAAAATACATACATTTATATACACTAATCTTCAAGTGCAATCGCTTTCTTGTGCTTCTTCCCCCGAAAAGTGTTTATAATCTTCCTGAAGGTTCCATGTTTCTTCTTCCCTTCGCTACTGTGACTCGCACTGCTCAAAGATATCGTCTCGAACGAATCTATTGAGGGTAGTTCTAGTTCCTGTGATCGCAGGTCTATTAACGAGGACGCCTCTTTAGGTATCTCTGGTAGAGCCAAATTGGTTTTGTATCCATTAACCTGTGGTACTTTATAGTCTGTCGTAATTATTTGCGAGTTTATTTCTTCTACTATTTTAAGTTTTGAAAGTGTTGCTTCTGTTGCGCTGTTCATCCTATAACAATAAATATTGTCTTCATGCGTCATTCTATTTATAACTCTATCCTTATTTGGATAAGGCTGATGTTTAATTATAACAGTTATGATTTACCAACGACAATGGCTAAGCGTTAGGAAATGGATGAAACGCGGGTTTAACTATAATCCCTGAATAATTCATTTAATTTACTATTTCCGAAATCGAAAAGTCCAAGCTAGTCAGCCAATGCCCCTATGTAGATAGCATTTAATTGTTAATGAAAATAAAATTGAGTCGGAATTAATTATGATTTTGGCGGAAAATAACAAAATTAATCAATTTGCAATAATTATAACATATTGATCGTATTAGTACTATTCAGTGCTCCAGAATACAGTCTAAACTGTGTATTGGTCTCTGATACTCTGTTAGTTAGTTCCCATTATGAGGTTCGAAGTTAAAGCGCGTTCATATAATTTGGCGCATGCAATGAGTACCATAAATAGTAGGGGATAGTACATACTCTACGATAAAACTAGCTTGAACGTCTCCTTCGCAAGTAGAGTGCCAAAATTCAAAATTCAAAATTCAATTTTTAACGTACTATAATACTATATACTATAACTTTGGGACCATAAGATTTTTTTTTTATTGCGAAAGAAAACAATAAGAAACTTAAGCTAACTTATCC
The DNA here is from genome assembly GCF_947172395.1 of Bicyclus anynana. Classification (NCBI taxonomy): domain Eukaryota; kingdom Metazoa; phylum Arthropoda; class Insecta; order Lepidoptera; family Nymphalidae; genus Bicyclus; species Bicyclus anynana. The sequence continues at coordinate 762,131 of NC_069087.1, read as the reverse complement.
TAATAACTATACAAATCATGCCCACGTGAAATGGTGGCAAAAATACTGGCTGCATTTCCGCGCTGGACAGTCAGGCTGATCCTTTGCGCAATAATGAGCCAGCCCTTCTGTCACCAGTCGAGGCAACTAGCCGCGGTGAAATGATTCGGTAAATTTTTTTGGCACTGCGACTCCATGGCCCAAGGGTCTCTACGGCAAAAGGTACACATATGTAACTCTCTGTCAGAGAGGCATACTTGAGCCACTTACCGGTTTCAGTTTTTTCTGCTGCGGCTCCCAGTCTTGATTCTGTCTCCCTGATATGAGACGGTGCTAATGTGTCAACGCATGTAGCGTCCCACATTAGGGCCCGCCGCATTTCCCAGGGAACCAGCGTCAATCTATCAGGTCTCTTGCCATCATCCCGACTTATTCCTGGGCTCGACTAGCGCAGGAATATTTATGGTGGCAAGAGCCCTTAGAGTAAATTGCATTAAATTGTAATAGAGTTAACTTTGGTCCGCCCTCAGACCTCCTTAATCCGGCCCTCTCGCAAAATCCGGTTTTAACAGATGTCTACTAACTATAAGCTACCACTGCCAAACCAAGTTCAAATTTGGCAGAGAAAGAAAAAAGAAGAAAGAAGAGAAGTTTTCTTTGTGCTAGGCCAGGTTTGGCAGACTCACTCACCTGGGCCGGTCGACGATGCGCAGCGAGTGGGACAGGCGCTCCCAGAAGTTGTACGGCGGGCGGACGCCGTTCTGCGGGTAGCGCAGGTTGTGATAGTAGGCGAGGTGGCGCGGCAGCTGCTCGGCGCACTCGCGGTACATCAGCGGGATGATCTTACTCTGTTTCTTATCTGTAAACGAAGAATAATGTCACTTGAATTATGTGTACCAAACACCCCAAAACTGTTAACAAAAACTAATTAATTACAAGTATTTTGTTTGTTTATGTCTTCATGTACTAACCAACCCATGTTTCATCTACTCGTATGCTTGTCTGGAACAGATGGCTTCTGTGTGGACTAATGATATAAAAACTGCCAGAAAAGAGTGGATGAACATAGCAAAGGGAAGGAAATCGTGGAAGAGGATGAAGGAGGCTTTTACCCAAGAATGGGCTCTAATCTTATAAAATAATGTTTTAGCAATAAAACCGTCTTTGCACTGTTTTTACAAGTTTTTATTTGGTTTCACCTGTAGCGTTTTGTCTGTCGGTCTGTTATCAAATCTTGCAAGTTGAATTTGATCCACTTCCTGGTTACAGATTGAGCTAAAATTTTGCTAAATAAGATGACAATACAATATAATTATGACATGAGCTGATCTGATGGAGTTGGAAGGTGGCCATAGGAACTCCGTAATTAAACGACGCAACCCCATCGAGTTTGGGCTCGTTTAATTAGTCTCAACGAGTACTTTAATACTAGATGGTAACCAGTTTTTAACTTTTTAGTTCATTTTATTACCAATAATAAAATCTCGTTTATAAAAACGGTTTTTAACGGTAGACTTGTTTAAAACTTTAGGTGTAAATCTTACTGATGGCATCGGCCTGCGCGAGGTTCATGTAGAAGGCAATGGCGGGGCTGCGCAGGAAGTCGGGCGAGTACACCAGCACGATGTACCGGCAGCGCTCTGCTATGAGGCGCGACACCGGCTCGAACTGCGTCGCGTGCCCCGGCAGCAGGTCTTCCTCCGTACAGAGCTAGAAGGTAGAGCATACTGTTGTATCATATGTTACATCCAGACATGTTCACGAAAATACTATTATGAATGTAGTTAGATGTATTTTTGGATGGTGAGAGGCTTAGGTCAGAACTGTTTTGAAATATCTTCATTCTATGGATTCACTATGTTGTTATCTGGTCCATGATATAACTAAGCAATAAGTCGTGGGTATAGATTTAAGGTAATATACATAATAGAAAAAAAATATATTATTATTTTATATTTACAGTATGTTTTTCATATTTTTTATTACAGCAATATTAAAGATTAACTTACTAGCTGCAACTGTTATATTTATTTGAGAGTTATTTACATTTTGTGGCCTAAGGAGACATCGTGTAGATTACCTTGAACCCCTCACTCCTCATTCTGGTGAGCAACTCGTCAACGAAACTCTTGTCTTCCTTGGCGTAAAGCACGTAGGCGTGGTAGTGCTGCGGCGAACAGTACATCTTGTCGTCGTACGTAATGATGTTGTCGTCCGAGCCGTCTATGGCAAACACCACCTGGTTGTTGTTGTTGTTGTTGTGATTCTCTTGTCCTGGAATAGAGACACCATCACTTACTACCTCACTGAGCAATTTGATGATGCTATAGCACGGATGGTAATAGTATTTGACAACAGAAGTACAACAAATGGCCTGGCCTTCTTCTCAGCCTCCCTTTCGAACCGGTGATAGAATCTTTACAAACAGTCAACTGACATTTTAAAAGTGCTTGTAAACTGAGCCTACTTGAAATAAATAAATTTTGAAATTTGGGTTTGATTTAGTCAAAACGGATTTTTACTTTTTAAATTAGTTGCTTGCTCTCAGAGATGGCCGTCAATGAAAATAACCAGGACTGAATGCTTAACAGGCTCTCTGAGAGCTACTAGCAATTCTTTGGAGGAAATAATAACTCAATAATCCATAGCCCATTGACTCAAACTAGAAACTCATAGTTTTTCCTTGATTCCCATTTTGATGAAATAAAATCTAATATCAAAATGTTGGTCTACCTACCTATGGAAGCCACATGACAATGACAAACGACAGTCACAGAGAAAAAAAAATGAAAAAATACATGTACAATGAAAAGTAGTAGGCAGAGTTTTGCTTATTTGTATATTTTACTTTGTAAATTAAAGTCTTTACAACTTCCCAAGTTAACTAGGTTTAGGTTAGTATATTTGTTAGATGTATTTGAAATAAGCCATTAAATTTTTTCTTATCACTTATTAGCTGAGTTTTTAAAAATAGAATTAAAAAGTTCAAAGTTTAAGATCATTTTTGATAACAACTTTATACTCATTCAAAACAATCAAGTAAGTATTTGACAAATAAAATGGAGTAACATTATTTTTGGAATTTTAGCATAAATATTTACCATTTTACTAAAAATGTCAATATAAATATAAATCTTTATTCAATAATCTAACCTCTGGGACCAGTAAACTGATTTTCTTGCATAACCAGTTAACAGATAAATGAAGTCTAGCATTCTAACTCAGGCGCCCATTCATTAATATTTCAAATTTGTATTTTATAAACCCAGAAGGAAAAGCATTATGAACATACATAATTATTGATTATGAAAAAACTCATGAATGAAAATGACATGGCAATGTTTTAGCTAATTTTGTACTACATTTTGTTTTTCCTTCTATAATATCATAACATAGATCACTTGGCCACAAAATCCGGGCTCAATATTGTGAAATCTTATATTTGCTCTTTACTATCATCAATAAATTAGAAATTAAAGTAGAAAATGCATGGCATTGCATAGCTTATTTATTTTAAATTATATATAGTTTGTTTATAAAATAATATATAAAATATACAAACCATATCTAATATTTCTAAGCTTATTAATCAAATTTATTTTCATTAATTTAAGAACGAGTTAGTTGTAAGAGTTAGATGTGATGTGATGTGATGTGATTTATACCCTCAGTTTTAACTTGTTTGTACTGTTAACGTACTTATCAAGGAAAGCTGTAGTATCAGTGGATGAAACTTTAGTGTTGTGTTAATTAGGACAAAAAATTATCATTTTTATTAACATGCCCTTTTGCTTCTCTAAGCATTTGCAGAATGTTGTCATATATGTGGGATTTTTCGATTACTAACAATATTGATAAGAAACTAACTAGCACACTAGAGATAGTAATTAAATATTGAAAACAATTATAAGTAAATAAAAGATAAATGTTTAGAAAATACTGATGTTGGAAATCAACACTAGATTAATAAAAGGGTACAATATTTATTGAGTACACCATGCTTTCAAATTTTCCTCATCTATTCTACTTTTCAGAAAATGGACAAAAAAAATGGTAGCATATTATTGTGTTCACTGTACTGCTGTAATTCCACTCTGTTACAACAACTTTTCAGTATCCCACATTGTTGAATAAGTCTTATAGAAATGAAATCATATAAAATATAAAACATGAACAGAGAAGGTTGACTTGACCATAAATTATTGATTACACAGTTCAACAAGCTATTAAAGAGTTTTTTAGCAAATAAAGAAAAAAAAAACTTACTCAAAAGTCTGTTGTCTCTGGCCAATTCTAATAGATCCTCACACACGTCATATCTATCTAGCACTTGCAAGATATCCAGCAGCCGGCTTACGTTAGCTGTGCCATCGTTCCTGCTCAGCCATATGTCCAAGACTCGACCCATTTTGTCTTGAACTGAATTTATATTGGCTGCTGCTTCCGCTGTTATAGGTACTAGAGATGCTACGCCTCTCCAATCTCTAAAATGTTTACAACTTGTTAAAAATAAATTCAAATTAGAGGACACTCACAACTTCATTCATATACTCAAGTTTTCTACAAATCCTGTAGATACAATGGATTATTCCATGGTATAAAGTAGCATATGTGTGTGTTAATTCAGGTTATAATCTAGCTACATTCTAAATTTCAATCCAATCCATTCAGTACTTTTAACATGAAACTATCTATACATCCATCCATAAAATATTTATAATAAATAAATAAATAAATATATTAATGGTTGTACTTAATCTAAAACCTTATTAATGTTCAAAGCTCTATGCAACACAAAAACCCAATCTGTTAAGGCATGCCCAATTAAATTATTGAATTTAAAATAGTAAATAGCATTTTGAATGCATACCACAAACCACACTTTACATTTTTCGAAAGTTCTGTATTTTATAAATCTTGTGTATAGAAGAACCGTTTCTTCTATACAATTAAGGAATATCTTACAATTAAGGAAAATAAAACGCCATTATAGATCATCGTAACAACATCACAAACATGTTTGTATTAATGCTTCGTGTAATTCGTTGTAATAATCCTACATTATCGGGATAAACGAGGTCAAAAGTTTATCACTGTATAGTTTACATACCTGTGTCTGGTTAACTCATCGGGGCTAAGAATAGGTAGCACTTTTAATGGATTTAAACGCTCAGATAGCAAATTACGAGATTCGCCACTGAGTGCACTCAATGGCACGACGTTTAAACCGATCATCTTGTCACTCTCGTAGATCACCACAGTTTACTTTTCGTTTTATTTCGGAACACTTTCATTTCGCAGCAATACTTAAAAATGCAAAAAATTATAAATTTATTATTTGGAAAATGCGAATTGCGAAATGTTGTTTGTGTCGATACTCGATGTGTCAAAAATTATCACAAATCATAGACAAGATTTGTCATCATTTTCACATTGATAATTTTGTTATTTTTAGTAGTCTGTCACAATTCAAATTCATTTAAGCCTCTACAGACATTACAACTACGGTACGGACTTTTAAGGAACCATAGACATCTCATCTATGCTCAAAAGGATTTGGCTTTAGCACTTTGGCGGGAAAATCGTAGAAATCTTAAGTAGTTCTCGTTTTATTTTCATTTAATTGCTGCATTTTAAAGTTATATTGTTTAAAGTAGAATGCATTTTATTTATTAAAGTTCTATATAGGCGCACAAGTGAAATGGAGGTTGAACAAGAGTTTCTTATGTAATTAATTTTTCTTGGTGTTTTTGTTTAAAAGTTTTAGTAAGGTTACCTTCGCTTTACTAAAGCTTGACACGATTTGACTGGAACTGACTGACTTCTTTGACCATATTGATTATTTCAACAAATTCATCATAAAGTGCAAATTATTTGATAAAAAATATTACTTGATGACTGGCGAAGCCATATTGAAACAAAAAATACTACAAAAGAACTACTAATTCAAACATATACATTACATAGGTAGGTACATACAAGATACGCACGAAAACAGAACCCTTCTTGCACTATGTAGTATGGGTACCTATGTCCTACCACTTTATACTGGTTGTTCATGAAAACAAGGATTTTTAATAGAGATAAGTGTCACTAGCATGTAACAACTGAGGCGACCAAAAGCGGCTAATTGACCGCATGTTGTTGAGTCGCATAGTACCTAAACAACGAAATTTATTTAGACAAAATATAATACCCAAAACTAAATATACACTATACACGTAAAATGTCGATCTATAGTATAAGACCTTTTCTTAAAACCTTTAAGAGCAAGAGCCTAGCCTAACCTAGTATGAGCAGACTCCGCCAGACCTTCGTCATTCATGCCAGGAAATCACATGTTCCCCAGACACCCTGAAAGTGTGATAAATTGTATTTTCGTTATCGTATAAAAGCTGATTTGGGGTTTCTTGAATAAATATAAAAAAAATGTGTCTATGATAGCCAAGACACCCTGGCCTGGCCAGATTACTGATAGTTCCAACTCTGGTCAGACCAGCAGGGTTATTATGTATCTCGGTGTACAATTCAAATAATGAGTCACTACGTGGGTTTTCATCGTATTGTCGTTTTTGCAATCATCTAATATAGTGTTTTCAACGTTAAAACATAATAATTTAGTAATTTTACGTAAATTGGCATTAGTATATTAGTAGTATTAGCAAGTCGTAACGTTATTTTAACGAAAAATCGTTATTTACGTAATTTTGTTGAAATAATCATGTCAGATGATCGTCAAAACAAAAAATCACTGACACTTGATGTAACATGGCGTAGTTTAGATCATTTCGTTGAAATAACTCTGTTAGATGATCCAAAACGTAAATAAGACGAAAAACGACGTGGTGACTTAGAATTGAATGGTACACCGAGATACATAACAGGGCCGCAGGTCAGGACAGAGGTCAGAATTTTGAGGACACCAATTTTAGCCACACGATTATAGACCAATAAAATCCTAAAAACTAACAATAATTGTTATTATTAGGGATTTTATAATAAGTCAAGTCAAGGGTCAAATAAACAATAAAACGCTAGTATAATCGTTTCCAATATTTTTATTTTTAAATTAGTGGCAGTGAAGTTTATACGAGATGTCGCTTAATGTTACTAACGGAACCCGGATCTCACAGTCGTCGCTACGAATTACAAATTTTGTTACACACACCTAAAACGTTTAAAAACAAATCGAAATTTTGAAAATATTGCGAGTCCTAACACTGTACTCTCTGCTGTAACCAAGATGTTAGTAGGATTTAGTGCTGCTAAAATACGATACATTCACTATTTAACTAACATCGAGAAACTATATGGGTTCCTTGCTGACTACGGAACCCTAAAAAGTTATATTTTGTAATAATAACTGAGATGAACATCGTGCCAATCTAGCTAAAGCCATAGGTAGGTACATCAAATGTTTAAAAAACAATTCAAAGTGATTCCTATATAAAATTGTCAATTTTTATTTTATAAGTATTTTCACATATTTCATTTTATGATTAGAAAATTTAAAGCAAAACGCATTTCATAAACTGTGTTTAAACTTGCAATATTTTCAAACAACTAACAAAATACAAATTTTGGCACTTGAACACACAATACTTACATTATAATAAACACTAAAGAATATTGAAACCAATTCCAGCTATAGGTTTGAGTTAAGAGAATAAGAAAGCATAGGTATTAATGTTATTTTGATCTACAAGATAGGTACAGTTTATATGATCTTTGAGTCATCAATAAAAAATGATCGAAGTAAGCCAGCAAAATGAGATAAAAGCTTACATTATACAGTATTAAAAAAGTTATTAAAAGATAAAATAAACCAACCCGCAACTATCTCTCTCTTTATCATGTTTGTAAACTGTCTACAAAAGACCCCGGAAATAATGGATTTCTTTCGTTAGCATATTCAATTCAAGATTTTTGATATTTCTAGCCATTGCCGTACCATGACAAAACACTGTATCCAAAATAATATTTTTTTTTTGATAAATTGAAGTTTTTTTTTTAGTTTTTTATATTTGCTACAGTGTACAATTTTCATGCATTTCTCAGAATATTTTAGTCTTAAAAAAATATTCAAAGTCAATATGCATAAATATGCTACTCATAATGACTACCTAAAGATTTTTTTTTTATTTTTTACAAGTTAGCCCTTGACTACAAGCTCATCTGATGGTAAATGGTGATGTAATCGAAGATGGGAGTGGGCTAACTTTTTAGGAGGAGGACAAAAATCCACACCCTTTTCGGTTTCTACACGACATCGTACCGGAACGCTAAATCACTTGGCGGTAGGTCTTTGCCGGTAGGGTAGTATCCACAGCCTGAACTAATTAAGAAAACGTCAATCGGTGCAGCCGGGGATCGAACCCAGAATCTCCGTTTTGTAAATCCACCACGCATAATATAGATAGTTTAAAGATACAGCGTACAGCACGACAAGCTCAGGCTTTAAAAGTTATAATCAAATTATACAGATTTAACATTTATCTCGTTCTACTGGCATACTATACAGCATTCTTTCTTTTTGAATACATTCACGTAAATATTACAATTTAAATGAACAATTTTTAATTACAAAAACCTTTATTAGCTTTCAAAATGACAACACCATAAAAAACCATTGGCACATTTAAATTATTTCCTAGACGTGCTTCCTTGCTTGTGGATTATATTAATTATTAGTTTTTTTTAAGTATCGATTAGCCTTACGTATTCTTTTTGCACTTTGGAAATAACAACAGTGACTTCATTCCTACACACTGTAAAATGTACATTTTCAGTTACAAGTAATGACAAATTTCTTAGAAGCTTCCTATAATTATAATATAAAATTTCTCGTCGCTTACTTTTTTTATCAATGATAGATACATGAACTTTTTTCTTCGGCTCAACCTGCATTTTTCTTTATATTTTTATGAAGTTTCTTGGATGTAAATAATATATTTTTGATCCGACTAATTGAAAAGCAAATGCTAGAAAATATGACAGTACCTAGTGAACTTGACGACAGGGGATTGAAGCTAGGACTTCTTCACCTCTCGTCTTCGTCGATTAAGCTATTAAGGCGACTATCATTCGTTTGTTACATTTACATTCAGTTCATTTTAGTTGTTCATCAAAAAGAAGGCTTTCTCATTAATGCGAATAAAATAAAAGCCACCAAAATCTGGATTATCCATAAAATATGGACTATGATTTTTTTTTGTATCACTCAAACAAGTTGCAATGTAATAATACGTAGGTCTAGGTACCTACGATTATCAAACAGGCTCGATTGGTTTCATTCTCCAAAGTCACCGAGTTCACGAATAACCCACCCGGATATTAACGACATTGGGATGAAAATCTTGAAAATTTAATCAAACGACTGTTATTATTTATTTTTAAATTACTTTGCTGCATGTGGCGCGGATTTAATCCAATCTCGTTTTTAGTATAGTTATTAGTATAGCAGTATATTAGTATAATATAGTTATTAACACGGTGGTATTATTTTCATGTAGATATTATTTATCGCTTTAATTATACAATTCTGTCAATCGGTTATAATCGCAGGTTGAGCGGTAGAATTAAAATAAAGACATACAAGAAAATTAACACATTTATGTATATACTGGCGAGCAAATTAATAAAATTTTATTGTTTGAAAATGTCGAGTAATTTCTCATTAGGTACATGAGTAATACAAAAAAAAATTGAAAAAAACACTCGTTTTTTCAATTTTTTCTTATAATATAATTTTATAAATGAATATTTTTATTTTACAGGGAATAATTAATTAATTTTGCAATTCTCTGCCAAATTCCTAGTTACGGATCTATACGACGACGTCACCAAGGGCTGATAAAAATTCTCAACCTACGTAAACTACATTTCATACAAAAACCCAAACGTACTTAGACCATTCGCGAAACCTTGTTTTTTTTTCAGAGAATAGCAAAATCAATCAATTATTCACTGGATAACTTTTACAAATTATCGCCTGCTCTTCTTCAAATTTCGATGAATAGGCACTATGAAATTATTGATATTTCTGGATAGGTACCTAATACTCGTGTTATAGTGTCTCAATTATTATTTTAGCTCACCAGTTTACGTTCATTACAATAATAATATAATTGAAACAAAGTATCTGTTACTGTATTGAGCAAATGACCACATCTCACGTGTAGGGTATTCAATCTAGCCATCAATATATAAGGCGTGATACGTCCAATACTCGTAGACAATTCGTTTCACAGCCATCAATAGCTAATATTTTGTTCTACCAATTTATGTTATACGATTACAATATATATTTATTGTAAATAAAAAAAATATTATAACAGGATTTCTATTCTATACTTCTCTTATTGACTTCCTGGCATTCAAGTTTAAAAATAAATTCTAGTGATGTCCAAAAATGCATTTTAATTGAACCACCTCACTTTCATAGCTGTCAAATAGCTTCAGTAATTCGAGCTGAGTTTCATTACATGGACTCACTAAACAGACTATTTATCGTACATACCTAGATGTTTTATATATTTTAACGAATATAAATAAAACATATTAATCATATAATAATATACATATATGGTGAAAATATTATTATTAGTTCACATAAAATATTAAAACCCAAACAACAATGAACTGCTTAACACGATAGACTTAGAAAGCTGTACAAACAAATCTTAAAATAAGAAAACAACAAATATGTGTGTTTTAATGTTTAACACATTAACACAACATTTGAAAATTACACAAATTGAGGGTACATACCAGATTTAGGTACAAATAGCATTCAAAACCTGTTGTGTATATATATATAATAGTAATAGGTGCATCTGTTCGGTTTGTATAAAATTATTTTAACTAATAACGCCTCACTGTTATACGTCATTATATTAATTACAACAAAAATTACATTATACTTGAAGTCACTGGTATTTCAAATAAAGAATAAATCTAACAGTTCTTTATTCGTAACATTTTTCTCTTTTCTACGACCAACATGTGATTATTTTATGTTTTTTTTTTAATTTCTAATAATAATAAAGTCAATTTCTTATATTTTCGCAAAGTCCCGTTACTCCATCATGAATCTTAGCCACTTTTTCGAAATAGCTTCACCTAAATTTTTATAGCAATAGTATTTTAGAAATTATTTAATTAGAATTAATAAAGACAAGTCACAATATCAAACCTTAAAATCATAATCTTAAGTTACACGTATCAAAACATCAAAATCGTTCTTAAAGCGGAGCTTAACCGGTTCATGATAATTTTATTGTTCTCTGTTCGAACGAAAAAACATAACGATATCATATTATTATATCAAAATAACAGGTCTATCTAATAATAATAACGTCCGCTTAACATTCTAGCTTTTAATTTAAAAAATTACATTCTAATTAAATTTATATTTCTTAAATTAATAAGTGTTGTTTTAAATTCTGCTCTTCTCTAAACTTTCCAACTTTACTGATGAATTTTCCCCAATTCTCTAAATCACGTTAACAAACTTTCAAGAATACAATATTGTAATAAAATTAAATTACTGTATTTTATTTTTCTTTAAACAAATAATAATATTGGACATGAGAAGTTATGGGTGATTTTGTAAACATTTTTCATGAACCGTTCTGAAAGTAGACACACAAAAACAGACAGCACATAAAACGTAAGGTTCGTACACCACAATGTACACTCACGATCGAGTCGTACTCACAAATGACACGCGCGGTGCCCGGGCTCTCTACGCCCTACTTCATAATCGTAATATTACACCTTAAATAACTATACATATGACTCCCAGTGGGGCTGTAAAACTTATTAAACCTCAATATATTATACATTCGTGTTACTTTATCGGTACTATACAAAAATTAAAAACATTATACAATAATAACTACCGATATCATAGAGCTTATAGATACAAGAATCGACTTACAACTACCAAATACCAATTTGGTATGATGACATTACAGTGACGGTATATTCGTATTTTTAGTTACAACCTTTTTTAATAACATTCAGTTTATTAGCTAAACGCTTTATTAATAATATCTATGCAATAGTGTTTCACGCATTCTCGTCTCAAGTCTTCGCGCATCACTCGCGTCATCGAGTGACTGGCTCATCCCTACGCTCGGCCATTTGCTGCTGTAGCTCTAGTCTGTAACAATATTTTCATAACTCAACAGTGTGAGTGTTTTGTCTCTATCTTTATCTATAATAGAAAGAGAGAGATAGAGACGAAATTTAGACTTACAGTGTCGAGTTGTAGAAATATCGTTACAGAATAGCTATATCTGCTGATTGTAAAACTTTTCTGACGGTAAATAAATAAAAAATAAATCTCGAAAACCGCTTGGTGAACAAAGATGAAATTTGGCAGGGAGATAGTCTATAGTTAGTAGGTATCCGCTAAGATATTGCGATAGGCCGGATTAAAGAGTCGCAGGCGTCCGCTAGTTCTAATTAAGACGCTCCGCCCACAATCGAAATTCAGTGAACGTTTTTATCCTCCGACTAAAATCAGTAGGCCTAAGTTGCGCATTATGACATATTATCTATACTACAGCCATATTGGATGTGTCCTGTTTACCAACAAACGAATCAAAAATGAGGGTCTATATCGCTAGTCATTTCACACCTAATAATAATTATTATAATTAATTTGTTCTTAAATTAAAGAATATAAATTCGATTAATAAGCTTTAAACGTTTATGTATTTCATAATTACATTTTATGAACAAACGATACATATGGATCATGAATATTATTAAACGGGTACATACCACGATAAATAAGCAACCACGAAATAAGTTTAAAATCATAAACGATACATAATTTAAAATAAATAAGTTATGAAATTACATGCATTTTCTACCTTCATTTCTAATGTTTTTATATAAAAAGCAACACATCGAGTATGGCTTTAGTATAGTGGCGAGAACAAGTCATTTTTCGACCAATTTCGGCGAAAACGAAAATATAGCTCACTCTTTCGTAGCATTGGGACGAAAGATATATAGTGATATTTCAACACCGCCGCTAGTAGTCGACAAAACGTCTTTTCTCTTCTTAAGATAAAATGTGATGTGATCAATGTAGTTAATACAGAGGTTGTCGGTGACACCATAAGCTAACCCAAATCGAATATATTAGCGTTCTTCCTTTAAAATTGAAATAATTTGATAAATAAATTGTCATCTTAAAATAATGGATGTCGGGAGATTTTCAAAATTTTAAATTCTAACTTATTATACGCAAAAAATAATCAAGATTTAGCAATATTAAAAAGCTACACAAATCCTACAAAAAGTCAGCACACAGTAACACATTATTTTAGCTAATTGAAAACAAAATATAAAATGTAAAATATTATTTCATATAGAATATTATTATTTACGGACACTGTCAGAAAAGTTGAACCTAACGATTAGATGGTTATTAATGTTAGCACATGACAGCAATACTGTCTTTGAAAGCGCGCTAACGTAAGAGCGTGCTATATATAGGTATATATAGGTACTATACGAGTACTTTACATCGAAAATGGGGCCCATGCAGCAGTGTAGGTACTCAAACGCATTGCACAGCTCATCGTATTCGTACCAGAACGATACATTACTGCTTGACGATACATTTTCACCGGTTCTATGCTAACTAGACACGACCGAAGCCTACCACCGGACGAGACCTGAGCCAATCAGAATTTAGGTAAATTAAATTCTCAAATTGACCCGAGCCGGGATTCGAACCCGGGAGCTCCCAGTCGTAAGGCTACACCACTACGCCCAGGCTGTCATTCACACAATCTCCCCCGTGTATACTCAGTTTTCCGCTTGAAACAAAATAATTGTTTTATCTGCCACGACAGCTAAATATCGGCCGAACCAGTACGACAGTCGCAATAAGCATATTTGCAGCGGCCGGCTCCACACACCACGAATATAAGACTATTTATTGTTTTTATAAAGTCCTAACCACAATTTTAGTATATAAATGGTGTTACTCACTCTTCAACCATGGAAAAGACTCATGTTTGAACGCAAATCAATAACCGTCGAAATATTAGGCCTACCGCGCGGCGGCACGGAACGTCCGAAGGCCGGTCGGTGGACTCGCTCTCGTCGCTAACTCGTCTATAATTTATTATTACCTATTATTATTAAAGACAATAACGTCGATGATAAATATTTGTGCTGCTGATCGACCGAGTCGGATAAGTCGATCCACATTACGCTACAGTAAACACCCCGCAGTCGCTCGCGCGACGCGGACCACATCGATTCTGAATGGTGCCCGATGGCTGCCGACTCACCGTCCTAGGAATCGATAGGAAGTCAGTTTCACTTACTTTATTTTGCTATTACATTAACTAGGGCTAGGCCGCCGCGCCGGCTGGCGGGCGGCCATTTGAAAATTTCATAAAGTCTCTGTTGTAGTGCGGCGCTCGCGTGCGGCGCTCGGCGTGCGGCGTGCGGCTCGGCGTGCGGTCGGCGTGCGGCGCTCAGCGCGCGGCGACGCGGCACAGCGCGTGGCGCAGCGCCGCGGCGGCGGGCACGGCGGCGCCGCACAGGCCCGATCAGAGCCGGTCCTCCTCGTCCTCCTCCTCGGCCTCGTCGCCGGCCTCCTCGTTCTCGTCCCGGTAGCCGGGATGCTCGCTGATCGCGTAGTAGTTGCCGTTGTAGATGACGCCGAGCTCGCGCAGCGCGTCGCCGCGGATGGTCGCCTTGATCGTCCAGTTGTAGCAGTCGTCCGACTCCGACTCGCGGTCCAGCCGCTCCACGTCCAGGATTTTAGAGCTGAGCCGCTCGAGGATGATGCCGATGTCCTTGATCGTGAGGTGTCGCTTCTGGTCGACGCTCAGTTGATCGATGAGCAGCAGGAACTTCTCGGAAGTGACGGCCTCGTCCTCGACGAGCGTGTTCTCCGTCTCGCTCTCGGACGAGTCTCGGTCGCCGCGTCGCGCCGACTCGGCGTCCAGGAAGCGCACGTGGCCCTTGGGCCGGCCCTGCGGCGAGGCGCGCGGCTGCGCGTCCTGGATGGGCGACGTGGCCACGCTCTTGTGCACGGCGATGCGGCGGCCCTCCTCGTGCAGCGCGCAGCAGTGGAAGTCGCACTCGTCGGGCGCGGCGCGCGCGGCCGGCGGCGGCGCGGCGCGGCAGTCGGCCGTGTGCACGTGCGCGCGCCGCGCGGGGCCCGGCTCGTCGTGGTTCACCACCGTGATGTGCGGCGGCGCGGGCCGCTCCAGCGACGTCTGGATGACGAGCGAGGGCCGCCGGTCGGGCTTGGGCTGGCGCGAGGGCGAGCGCGCGGCCGGCGACGCCTGCGGCCGCTGGTCCCAGTGCAGCACCACGGTGACTCGCCCCTTGTTGTCCATGATCTTCCATGAAGGCGTCTCATCGTGCAGCTCGAGCGCGTGGATCGTCTCGCACACGATCTTCGGGATCGCCGAGATAGCTGCAACGGAAGAAGGGGTTAGTGGCGGCAGAGGCACTCGTCGGCTTTCTTGACGGAGATCTACGGCTGTCGAGCGTCGTCAATAAAGAGAACTCAGAGAGGGATCGAGAGTAAGAGGCTTATGCTCACCCACACTGCCAAAAAAGAAGGGGAATAAGGAGGTGCGGATAGATTTCCGTCTACCCCTGTAGACAGCACTAAAAGCACCTGCTGAGTTTAAATTCTTAGGCAGCGAGTCTAAAGGACTGGCGTAACGATAATCGGAATGAGGGAAGACCGGATGGCGAGCGCTCACCGGCCTTGATGACGTCGACGCCGGTGGGGTACCATCGCTCGCCGGGCCGCAGCAGCAGCAGCACAGTGTTGGGCGGGAGCGTGCGCCAGTAGTCGCCGTCCTCCACCTGCGTCCCGTCGCTCTCTAGCACCAGCCGCACGGGCTCCCCCGCCGCTACTGACAACTTCTCCTTGCCTGCAAATGACGACACCGACTGCAGGTGTACCATTGCTCGTGATGGACCAACAAATGTCAAGTAACATTTAAAAAGATAAACATTATTATCAGCCTATTTTAACGGAGTCCGCCCATCCTCAAAGAGTGAATATGGAGCTTAGACCGTGCTATTAATGCGTGTTTGACTTTCTATGATCACTATAAGATGTTATGACCAATATAAGTGTATTTACAAAAGAATGGACCAACAAATCTCCTGGCAACATGCTTTTCTGAGTTCAAAACTGTTAAAGAAAGCAGCCCTCGAATTGTGCACACTAAATTCCTAACAGCGCCTGGTCTATTACTGATAATAATGACCCGTGCTTTACGCATGGCAAACACACATATGCAGCGATGTTTAACACCAACATACAGGTTTTTACTGTTAATTTAATGAAGGTCTAGAGTTGTGCTAAGCCTAGGACTTTCTTTCTTGGATTGGACTTGACATTGAAAGGTTAAAGGAGGTTCGATTATGAAAATTATTTAATTGCTCGTTATATAATTTTCATAATCTCGGAGACATTCCTCAATATCATACCGACTTGAAGTTTATGCTTCTTGAGATCATAATTCTGAAGTTAATTTATATGGTAAGGAACTCAAAACTGCAGAGCTATTCTGTATCGATGTTTTGTATAACTCGCAAGTGTGAGTTTCGAAGTCACCTCTATCTTTCTCTTTCTATAGTATCTTGTTAGACAAAGAGAGATAGAGGTAAATCCGAAACATGCACTTAACTCGCACTTGCGAGTTATATAAGATAGCCCTGCTGCACGCATTACGGGCTCTTAAGTTGAGTAACGTCTATAAAGACGGGTGTAAGTCTGTGTGCTCTTCAATAGGTGCACTAACCTCTGTGTATGAGCTCCTCGAAGCTAGTTACAACCAACCCCTTCCTCACGTTGCGAGAACTGTCCCATATCTTAAAAGGCCTCTTCCCTCTAACCTCCTGTAGACAAAAACACCGCTTTAATATTGAGCCTTAATTTACAAATTAATTATTCTCACAGTCAAACGTCGATCATTCACTCCTATTACTATGGATAGCTAGAGTTACAGACATACATTTTCTCCATCAACCAGTCCCTTCTACTGCTACTATTCTCTAACACACTGGACTAAAAACCTGCGATAGAGAGACCTAAGAACAAAATGACAAATTTTATAAAAGCTCAAACTTTGTCAGACTCACAGAATAGGAATAGGTGCTCTTTGCTCAGTTTATTCTCTCACCATCTCAGACCATTTAGCATTATTAAAGTAATAGGGATGATGACTAGGTTTGAATATATTGATTTTTATGATACATTCGGGTAAATAAAGTCAATGTTAACTAATTTATACATAAAAAGCATAGATTGTGTGGATATTTGCAAAATAAATAAGAATAAAAAATCTTTTATCGTAATTAGAAGAAATTTCATACAGTTTTAGCTTCCTAACATTAAATGTGACGTTTTTTAATATATAAACTATAAACATAAACGCACAAATAACAAATATATTAGTAATTTTGTTTGAACGCCCATACAAATCTAACGATCATTATGTACCTACGACGTCAGTTCGTACCATTTTGTATGGGGAGTTTTTCAGGGACCCGCGGCAGCGCCGCAAATCTAACCCTATAAATCCCTGTAGCTCTGAAAGTAATGATCGCAGATATCCTGTTTACAAAATTACTTTACTATTAGCATACTCCTAACTTTTATACAATTTAAAAAACTGTCATCATCCCTATTGGTCTGAGCCCACCATAAATAACTATAACTACGGTAGGTAAGCATGAACCGTGGTAGCTTTGGTTGATAGCAGGTTTTAATCCATATCCTTATACATAAATTATAATATTAAACGAACAGACAACATTCTTGTACTTCTTAAAAAAACAATTTGTATGTACTCGTATTTTACTACTCCTACTACGAGTCCAAACATAGTTTTTACAATTTTTATCTGTTTTTTATTCGAAAACGCTAAACTCAGGAAAATTTCAACGGGAACGGAAGAATAATATTTGACGGTGCTGTCGAAGTGTTGCTACGACGCTTTGGGCTTATAGACCGAAAAAAATATATAACCAAAACGTATACGTTTTACGGCTTAGGATTTGCTCTCTAAGCTGAACTTTCTGCTTTCAAAGTCACCACAGTCCAAATTTCATAGTTGCCCACCTTACTTGCGGTCTATGGTAAAAGCATGGGCTAACAAAATTCCAGCTTTTATAGATTACGAAGGTCTGTTCAACACAGGCTTTCAACTTACGTTACACACTCATCAATTGTAGTACAAACTTACATGACACATATTCACGTTTTCTTATCACCACTGTCAACTATTAATGTGATTAATTACATTAAAGATATTAAATAAGATGAATTAATAAGATAATTTTTAATATAAGATAAATTGGACAATTATTGTTCCAAAAATCAGTACATTATAAACATCCATTCATTATAAGATGCATAAGTTGTTTCTACTTGTTTATGAATTTAATGCTTAATAATTAAATAAAATGAGCGCTAAAAAGCAGGGTTTCTCTAGATGTAATGTAATGACAATAATTAAACCCAAAATGTTTAAATTTAAATTAAAACTGTTTAAAATCTGTGAATATGAAGAGTTGAAAAGCTTTTTTTAAAACAACCTGTTACTCGTAATGATAAACTTTAATAAATTTTCGTATCGAAAAAATTGCATTAAATTTTTCCATAAATTATTTACCATTCACTCAATTTTCAAACCAAATTATTGTATTTGTACTAGGATATCATGAAATACAAGCATAATACGTTCCACTGTGGGGAAACTCAAAATCATAGTACAAAGCGTATGATTCAGGCATATTGTAACTCGTGGCGCTACGGCGTAGCACCGTAGCGGCGTAGCCGGCGTCCGTAGCGCCTGCACTGGATGCAGCGGTGCAACGCCCGAACGACCTGACCCCCGCCCGCACCCCGCGCGCCTTCTCACTGACACACCCTCCACCGCACGCACTGTGCGTTGACCTACTGACATCGCCCGAACGATCTTTAATCTAGACTGGACTAGCCCACTATCCACAACCCACTAGCCAGCCCAGCCCAGAGCCGTGGCAACTATCCTAGAACCTACATAACAATCAACAGGCGTAGGCTTCACCGCCGAGAAAAATGGGACGTTGTAATGATCAGCTGATTTCCTAAGGCAGGGGGAGGAAAAATGTCAAAACATCGCGTAAACTAAATTCGATTATGAAGCGGGTCTTACTGCAAATTATAACTTTACTGGTGATTTATGATATGTCAGGTCAGTTCACATCGACCGAAGAGGATTACCTATATGAGAAATAAACTAAACCGATTTCGATGTGATACACTAATAGCAGTTGAAAATCTACATTCTATGGCATGCTCTATCGTAGTGCGAATGATATGCGGAAGTTTGTAGATCAATTTTAAATTGAATATCCAAAAATTCAACTTAATCTATGAAATAGTTAAAATTAATCATCGAAATTGGTTCAAGTTAAATAAAGTGTGATATAAATTATATCGTCCAAAACTAATATTTTCGTTAAATAAATGTCACAAAAACGCTTGAAAATTGATCACGTATAATAGTATGTCACTTCCAAAATAAACTGCAAATAAAACCGCAAAAAGGAGTATATTTACAGACATGGGATGATGAGTGCATTACATCTGCTAGGCTGCCAAAGTTACCTCTTGTATTTCGACTATCATTTTCACGATGCACTCACTATCACTATTGAGTTCACTTCAAAGTCACTTTCCGTTTACAACAGTGTTTCATTATTAAATACATTCTGTAATTTTATGAACAACAATGAAAAAATATTTACTCCGTGCTTAATGAAGAATCAATGTACATAACCGAAGAGTAAACGTAAATATCAGACACGTCTTTCAATCGAGTGATATACGAATACAAGTCATAAAGATACAGTCTTTACAATAGAAAACGATGGGTACAACCCAAAACGCTATAGACACAGAAACGCCTTCGATTAGAAAAAGAAACACTGAATAACTTGTAAAAATCTTTCATAGGTATACCCTAAACTGTATAATTGGGAACATATCTATCTAAGTTCAAAACGGTACTTTTTTAAAATCACTTTCATTTATCGTTAATAAATTCATTTATTATGTGGTAAATATAGGTAAAACATCCTCGTCAGAGACACGACAGTCGCGTTGTACGGTGGCGGCGAGCGCCGGGCAGCGCCGCGGCCGCACTGTCGGAGTCGTGACTCGTGACCGGGTCGCGGCCCCGCCCGCCGCACTCCCCGCACCCCCGCGCTCGCCCGTCCTCCCCCCGCAGCCCGCGCCAGGAGTCGGGCCCGCACTGCAGCGCCCTACCCTATGCCGTAACCGTAACATCTTCGGAATTAGCAACCCCGATAATGCACTTTTCGGCCCACATGTAGCCAACGTGTGTCCTACTTGGCAAGCCAGCCGATTGAGCTGGTTAAGCTGCTTCGGTAACTGTAACTGGACTGCCAGTTTCCCGTCTTTACCTTCGCTCCGCTGAGCTGTCTGCCTCAGATGCGATCTTTAAGTTTTAATCGTATTGAACTATTATCGTACTTACTCCTAACTATTTGAAATTTCTAAAAATATATTTTGTAACGATCATTATCAGATAATGATCGAAACCAACAGCTTAACGAGCTCTCCGGGGCACTTTTTTTTCACACACAAATTTAGAAGGTAAATGCTCAATATTTTGTAGCCTGACACAGGATTCGAACCCAGGACCAGGACATAGGATTGAATCAATAAGGGATAGGATAGGAAAGATTTTATTTAATTTTAACAGGTGAATTGTTACATTCAAACTTATTACTAATAATAATAGCCCAGTAATATGATATCTGCCTCCGATTCCGGAGGGTGTGGGTTCGAATCCGGTGCGGAGCGTGCACCTCCAACTTTTCAGTTATGTGCATTTTAAGAAATTAATTATCACGTGTCTCAAACGGTGAAAGAAAACATCGTGAGGAAACCTGCATACCAGAGGAATTTCTTAATTCGCTGCGTGCGTACCCCCTTTCATTCTGATGAGAGACTCGAGCTCAGCAGTGATCCGAATATAGGTTGATAACGACCCATATTCGGATATACACCGACTACGCCGTAGCTCGTAGACGCTCTACGAAAAATAATATACCATTTCATTAATAAGTATAAGTTTTCATTATGCAATTATTTAGTGTTTTTATGTAAAATATTCATATATTTTCTAAATTTTTATATATATATTTATATTTATATTAATTTATTAAATTAATGGAACAACCGAACTCAATGAAAGAGTAATTATTATTTTTAGTTATTTATTAGTACCTTGCAAATTCACATAATTATATGTATTAAAACTGGCTTCTACTTCTACGTATATATAGCAGACGCCATGCGGTTTCATCCGGGTAGTTTATTTTATAGGAATGAAATATAGCCAATTAGAATTTTGCAAATCGGTTCTTTAGTTTTGGAGCCTATTCAATACAAACAAACAAACGAACAAATCTTTCCTCTTTATAATATTAGTATAGATTATATTTCTGTATAAATACCAGCGTTTTAGTTCGAAAAATGTCTTTAGTTTTTGATACCCCTTTGGAACCACGATATAGTATTGGAACCGAAGTATTTTTTGTAACAGACCACTCACGAAGTAAGGCATATTTTTTTGGATTTCACTGCCGGACAATGCTTAATTTCTAATTTTTAAATTTAATAAAACAATATTACTCATGATATCAGGTCGGTATAAATATTTCGATCTCAAACAATGCAATGTTGTCAAATTAAAGAGTTGTGTTATGCATTTTCGAATTTCTTATTCCCATCAAAACAATATAAAAGACCAATGTCTGAAAAACTTTGTGATTTTTCTGACTTTACCCCTAAAAAGATATAAAGGGGTGGAAATTTCTTATATATTTATATTTAAAAAAAAATTGATTTTTTAAGTTTATTTTTGTAAAATGATTGATTGGACTATTTAATATATACTAGGGGACGCCCGCGACTTCGTCCGCGTGGAATTTGGTTTTTCACAAATCCCTCGGGACCTATGGATTTTTCCGGGATAAAAAGCCTATGTGTTAATCCATGCCATAATATACTAAATTTCAGCTAATTCGATTCAGTAGTCGAGGCGTGAAAGAGTAACAAACATTATTTTCAAAAAAGGAAACTATCCGAAAAAAGCATCGAGCGTCCGATAGTTGTTTTTTCATAAAACTTGACCCCGAGTTCAACGAGGATGTAACTTGAGGCATTTTTTTTTTATTTTTGCAAAAATTGTCATAAAGAAGATGTCTTTTAAAACGTTGGCTAAGAAATATGAAACGTTACAGCTTAAGTTGCTCGACGTATTAATTGGAGCAAGCGTGTATGCACACATACACACAACACGTATTATACACACGGTGACCATATTGTTTTATCTGATAACAGGATGCATTTTGAAATAGAATCCGAAATATTCCACTAAATACCAAAGTCAGGACACCCAATTTAACTGGCCAAAACAAAATCGGATGCACCGAAGTAGCACTTACCTTATTTAGCAAGTAGTAACCAGGTTTTATCATAACACTAAATTAAGTAAATACTTGCCTAAGGAGTAAACTATTTTTATCCGTTCGTAAACACAGAATAAACATACTAAGTGTGGTATATATTTCTATTTTTAAAGATTAAATTGTTGTTGTGCTTATAAATTTGTTTATAATAATACTTTCCGGCTTAAAGAAGAATGTTTGCAGTGTCTAACGCATTTTCGTTAAATCGAAATTCGTTTAATACAAATAAGTCGCATAAAAGAACTTCTTTTTAAACTATCCTATCACATCATACTAGAACTTTTAGATATAAGTATGGCGGTAGTATTTCCGCAGAGATCTCCGTAACAAAGAGCTCTACTACTAAAGCTTGAGTCGGGACCGTCCTACAAAGACGTGGCGTGTGGACGCGCGAGTCATACACCGTGCGGATGTGGATGTTGGAGGGCGTTCGTCGCGCAGTCGGAAATTCCTCAACGACGTCTCAACGCTTGACAGCTCGGAACACTTGTAAACTCAGCCTTGATTTTAAGCTTAAACTGTGTCATGTTTGGAATGGCAATTAGGAATTATTTTTATACTAATAAAACTAAAAAAAAACTAGAAGAAAACTCTCACGGTGCTGTTACATGTTCAATGTAAATCAAAAGCAAAAGTAAACCATAATATTGTAATTGGAATGTATGTAAATACAAGCAAATCCTATTAATATTATAAACGTAAAAGTTTGTATCTATGTTACTCTTTAACGTCGCAGCTATTGATAAGCTGAAATTTTGATTAACACATAGACTCCTAGATTACCCTAATTTCACGCGAAAGAGCTGCGGGTATCAGCTGGTAATACAAGATATTTTCGATGGTTAGTACTTTGAGGAATGGATTTTCATGCGGTTTTCGTTTATAGATAGTGTGTTTCGAGAGAAAAGTTTAAGTAAATAATCTGTCAAGGTTTTATATAGGCTGTTTAAAATATGACGACAATTGTTTCTTCAAAGTTGAAGACTTTGAATGTTTTCACACGCAATAGGTCGCTTGGTTAATATTTAAAATATACACTACTTACATATATTATTTTAAGTCAGTTTATCTACCTCTCTTGCGCGGTGGGCTGAGATGTGGTTCTCCACACCG
The DNA here is from genome assembly GCF_947172395.1 of Bicyclus anynana. Lineage (NCBI taxonomy): Eukaryota > Metazoa > Arthropoda > Insecta > Lepidoptera > Nymphalidae > Bicyclus > Bicyclus anynana. Next base: position 738,479 of record NC_069087.1, on the reverse strand, counting down.
AGGCCATAGGTTCGATTACCAGCTTGGCTCATTTTAGTTTATATTTTCTGAATGGGCTCAGGTCTAGTCCGGCGGAGTTCCGGCATAGACATAGCGCCTAGAGATTTAGCGTTCCGATACGATGCCGCGTAGAAAACGTCAGAGGTGTGGGTAGTATTAACTTTTACATCCATCTTTCCATCTTAGACTGCATCAGAAAAAGACTAACTTGTCATTGAAAATAAAGTCACGATATTTTTTATTCTTTAAAAGTTAGCCCTTGACTACAATCTCACCTGATGGTAAGTGATGATGCAACCCAAGATGGAAGTGGGGTAACTTGATACGAGGAGGATGAAAATCCACACCCCTTTCGGATTCTACACGACATCGTGCCGGAACGCTAAGTTGCTTGGCGGTAACTAGCCACGGCCGAAGCCATCCATTATATTGTGGTATTATTGCGTTTGTTATAGTAGATTATTGTAACAAACGCTTATAATAATTGCAAGCACATGGGGCTAAGGGCACTCGTGTTAGTGGGAAATCCTCGAGGACGTCTCGAGCCGACGCCGACAGCCTGAAACGCTCTCCTCCCGCGGTCTTCGTTTTGGTTCAAAGTGTATCAGATTTTTTAAATGTCTACATTTAGTTTTAATTTTGGCGATTTTGTATTCTTTTACTGATTTTTTCTTAGTGCCAAAAATAATTTATACCGGTAACTTCTTTAACGGTTTCAAACGCACAAAAAAAAATTAATAAATAAAATTCAACCTACTTCCAACACAAAAATTAACCTACCTACTAAACTAAAAAGAGAAAAATAACAACAAAATGTTACATTCTGATCTGTGTGCCTAGTGGGAGTTTTCAATGTTTTCTTAATGTTACTATCGCGTTAACGTAAGTACGCGAATTTATATGGAATTGAAACATTTGTGCAATAGTGCCACTAGATGGCGCTGTTTCAATTCCTTAGAAATTTGCGTTTACGTTAACGCGATCGTCACAGTATCAAACTGCCACTAGGCCCTCAGTTTGAAGTCTATGAAGTGAAGTATTAATGCAAAACGTTTAAATTGCAAAATTGCTGTGGTTCTTTCAGAAACGGATTTATTTATTCTTAATTCACGTATACTATCATTACGATAAGGATAAAAAGAATAAATAGATATTAATATTACCTCTTGCTAGCAGATAAAAGCAGAAGGGATTTTTTCCACTCATCAAATCAAATCAAACCAAAAATCATTTATTTCAAGTAGGCTCAGTTTACAAGCACTTTTGACACATCAGTTGACTATTTGTAAATACTATTTGATTCTACCACTGGTTCGAAGAAACTCAACAATTGCTCTTTAAAAGAACATACAGTATTATAATTAACAATTGATGACAACATTACAATTTCTTATAGTTTTACTTGCTGAGTGAAGGTGGAAGCTGATCTAATGCCCTCCAAGCGCCTGTATCTTTAAGGAACTCATCAATGGTGTAGTGCAATGTTTGTCAAAGTAGGGTACGCGAACCCTTAGGGGTTCGCCATTCGACGGTAGGGGGTTCGCGACAAGATTTACGTAATGATGGCTTGATATCTGATACCAAGTAAGAATTTAGGTTAAAATTGTCCAAAATTACTCCTAACATTGAAAACATTTGCGACAAGAAACAAGTATACCCATAACATTAAAATATCATGTCCTACCTTTAATTAAATTTTTTCAAAACAAAAACCTTATTTTTTCAACATTCAAATTTATTTTTGTCTTTAGGGGGTGGGGGTCATTAGTTAGCAAGGGGTTCGCTGTCACTTGGAAATTTTAACAGGGGTTCGTGGAGCCGAAAGTTTGAGAAACCCTGGTGTAGTGTAATCAAGGTCATGTTTATCATTATATGAAAGCAAATAACTATGCCTTGGTCTTGGCCTATAGTTAATAATAATAATAACTATGCCTTAACAATCATAACTATCTTCGATATATCATTGCGTATTATATAATCACAATCTTATTATTATCTAACCGCGTTTGTTTTGACAAGTCTGATGAGGAAACCTTTGTGGTGCGAACTTGTATGTTTTCATTAATGGACATAACTAGGACTCACACCAGACGCGTAGCTACCGCCGTATCAGCAATACCAAGAGATACGGGGCCCCCGGAATACAGAGGCCCCTTACGTGTTAAAGCAACAATTAGTAAAATATAAAGCACAATATCACTTAATCTGGTGCTTCCCGAAACAAAAAAAAAACATATTATAAAAATCTGTTAAAAGAATAAAAAAATATATAAAGATTATTGGAAACATCCTACATAGTAGCTATTTTTGTTTCTTTTGTGGGAAATCTATTTCCCTTCATTTGGGCCCTACAATTAATTTTGATACTTGGCCCCTGCAAGTTGAGTTTGTTGTGGGCTCTTCTCGTACCAAGGCGCTTTGGAGCCCTCGTACAATCGTTTAATTTAAAGTTTTCGACTAATTATTATCACCATTATCTTAATTATAATATTACCTGACGTTTCGAAAGAGCTTGTAAACTAAGCCTATTTGAAATAAATGAATATTGATTGATTGATTGATCTAGGCACGCTACGCCACATACGGTCAAGTCTGCAGCGCGCCCAAACTAAACCATATTTCAATATTTTTTTCACTGCCTAGATCCAAGCGCTCTGTAGACTTGAAGGTGGATATATTTGACCCGGATCAGCGACCCTTTTGGGTAACAGACTTCTTGTAAAACAAGTTTTTTCAGTTATACGTATAAGGTTATAGAAGATACTATTTATTGCGAAAATTAAATCAGATGGGGATGAAACAAGGGGGGTTTTAAGGTACATTATTAACAACCTTTATTACGTTTGAATATTTGCTGATAATTAGTTTTCACAAAGCTGAAAGAGAAATAAACAGGTAGGTCAATATGATCTATTCATTAAAAATTAAGGAAAAAGTTCGCCCTTAAATAAAAGTTACTTACGGTAAGCTAACGTAATGTTTCATCGTCATCGTCAAGTTTTTTTCTTTAGACCTGTCATTATTAAATTTTACGATAGAATATTACAATGCCACGGATATTATTAATGGAACATTTATATGAATTAGGAACAAGAAAGGACCTAAAACGCTTCCTTTCACAACACCCACTAACTTCCTATACACAAATAAGAGCTACTTTTGTATTCTATTTTAAGTATAAAACTTAGGCAAAAAACTTCCGCATATTTAACAGCAAAACGCCCTAAATATACCTATCAAAGCGGCTACTAGATAGTACTGCTGACTATAAACATTTTTAAAACTGCGTAAATTTTGTCTAAATTCTAGAATTTTGACAAATAGTCCTAATAGACAAGGCGCTGTGAGGATGTGAGTGTGTATTAATTCGAGGACCACATACTGTTTACTGTTTAAATTGCATATTCTTAATGATAAAACAAGTAAGAAAAGTGCAGTATTGTTTTCCCTAATAATTGTTTTCAAACTTAATTTATTAGAACTTAAAAAACAAACTACAAATTATAACTCAATTTAGTTAAGCTGATTTCTAATTTGATTGAGATTAACGAACATCAATTTATTTTTTACCGAAAAAACGGGGCAGGTTCTCAGATCGACGCTTTTTTAAGATGGCTTTGGTATTTAGCAGGTTTCAAAATTCAAGTGCTTGTAGCGAATAGCCCTACCATGCACCGGTTCAAAAGACAGGATCTAAGAGTTTGCAAGATACTTTTTTTTTCAAGATATTTTGATTTTTTTTTTGTTGGGGGACATTATATAATCGATAATAGAAAGAAAAAAATATTCATAAAAGAAGCAAAAAATATTTTTTTTCGATTTTTTGTCTGTCTGTCCGTGTTTTTTTGTTATTCAGGCATCACGCTGAAACTACTAAATGAACTCAAATGAAACTTAGTGCAGTATAAAATTCCTTTTAGAAAAATTTATGTCTATAAAGAATAGCTGGCCAAGTGTGTTGTGAACTTTTTCTTTAATTTTTTAGATTAGAACGATTTTATGAATAAATTATCGAATTGGCTAGTCAGTTAATTAATTAAGGGATATTTCCTATAGCTTACAATATTTTACTTTAGACATTTTTTTTTATTGAGAAAGAATACAATAAGGAACTTAAGCTAACTTATCCTAATAACTATACAAATCATGCCCACGTGGAATGGTGGCAAGAATATTGGCTGCATTTCAGCGCTGGACAGCCAGGCTGAACCTTTGCGCAAAAAAATGAGCCAGCCTTTCTGTCGCCAGTCGAGGCAACTAGCCGCGGTGAAATGATTCGGTAAAATTTTTTGGCACTGCGACTCCATGGTTCAAGGGTTTCCACGGCAAAAGGTACAAATATGTAACTCTCTGTCAGAGAGGCATACTTGATCCACTTATCAGTTTCAGCTTTTTCTTTTTCTTAAAACATTTTGTCTTTTAATAAGTTCCTGTATAATACTCTGCTAATGAACGTTCCTCCGACCAATGATATTCACATCGTTTATGGAAACTTTATGTGAAGATTAGCGCTAAGCCGAGGCATTAATATGATCCCCCGCTTCGGCGAAGCGTCACGATCGCTTCGAGATTTTGTAATGCCTTAATTCTTACGTGATATTTTGTGTCTGATAGTTATTAGCCGCGACTGTGCCGTGTTAACTCAGAATGTATGCTATAGGAACATGTTATAGGCAATTAATTATTTATCAGTGGCGTTGCTAGGCGTGGGCAAGCAAACGCCCACGGCCTCGCGCTAAAGGGGGCCTGGCGAGGCCTTGCGAAGTAATTTTGACTTAACTACCTTAAAACTATACGCTACCGTGTAATTCACGTGATCATTCATGAAAATTGCGCAAACTGTTAATAATAATTTTGTTCTATAAAATGTTATTTTAATTTTTTCGTTCTTAATGTTGTGTAGTGACTACATATTATCTAATATATAAAATTCTCGTGTCACAGTTTTCGTTGCCATACTTCTCCGAAACGGCTTGACCGATTTTGATGAAATTTTTTGTGCTTATCCGGTATCTATGAGAATAGGCCAACTATTTTTCAATCCCCTAAATCCTAGGGTAGGTAAAAGTAGGGTATGACTAGGGTAGGGGTAGGGTTGAGGTACGGTAGAGGTAGGTTAGGAGTAGGGTAGAAGCAGGATAGGGTAGGGATAGGGAAGAAGTGCATCATAAGTCAAAGCGAAGCTTGAGCGGGTCCGCTAGTTCTTTATATGTGTTTGTCGGCGAGTGAGTTATTTGGTCGGTTAGCAAAATCTACGTTAATTATTGTGATAACATTAGAATCAGGTTTTCATTTAATTGGGATTTAATTGTTTACTGTTTAAATAAATAAGACTGTAAAAGGTTTATCAGGTGACTCTTGTCCAATAGCATCACGTCCAAATGGCGCGCCCCACTGTAGCCTGCTAGTTAAGCAGTTCAGTTGTAATCGTATTCTCGAAATGGATAGTCGTCTTCCATTTGTTAAATAGTGATGGTGCAATAGTGTAATAGTGATAGTGATTCAGGAGTTCAGTGTGTGAGTTATTCGTATAGTCCGACCATTGCATTGTTAGTTCTTGGCTGGGAGGCGACACGAGTGGAGAAGGGGAGTATTAGTATACTGTTAAATGATGCTTTAACCCTGCTACTAGCGTTTGCCAGTCTGTAATTTCACTCGTGGCTGCCTTAGTGCCATACGCTAGATAATCCTGGTTTACATCTGATAGTATCAGCGCTATACTAGATCAGTATTGTAGTTAGAGGGTAGAACTGTATTAGTAAGTTAAGCGGTCGTTCCGGTATGTGGATCGGTCGTTGCGGTATGGATTTTTTGGTACAAAGAGTAGGTAGCCTTTGTATTAATCCAGAATATTATCTATTGTCAATTTAAATTTCCTCCAAATCAGTTAAGTAGATGCGGCGTTGAAGAGTAACAAACATTGATACAAACTTACGCGTTTATAATATTAGTAGGTTTTATAAAATGGTACCAATAAAATTCGCGGTAAGCACTGCATCTAGATGAGATCTATACCACTTTCTAGATTTCCCTTTGAGATCGCCGAGGTGTAAATTGTCTGAAGCAGTATCACAGATTTAGCTGGCGGGTTTTCTTAAAATTTTCGAGTCAAAAGTTAGACATATCTAACATCGGCTAATTAAGTGATGGCCTTGTTAGTTGTCATAATCGTTTGCTTTATAATTTCACGAGAAAATGCGTTTTTAAAGAGAAAGCATTTTTAAATGGCTGTCATCTTTGAGGTCAATCTTCTTTTTATTCAATGGTAAGCTAGTCCTCGACTGTGATCTCAAACTCACCTGATGGTGAGTGACGACTGCTAGATCCCAGCCTATTTTTAGTAAGTTATAGGTTGCCCTCTACTCTAAGAAGGGATCGGTCTAACTTGGTTACTGTACCCATACCTCTCCGTAGCATTGTACCGGAACACTAAATCGAAGACTAATTCGATTTTTTGATCTCAAAAACTACTGCATCGATTTTAAAAATTCTTGTACCAATGGAAGGCTACATTATCAATGAGTAATAATTTATCACGGGAATTGGAACTCCGTGGGTGAAATTGCGAGGTTCTGCTAGTCTTCTATATGTGTACTAATATCTATACTAATATTATAAAGCTGAATAATTTGTTTGTTTGTATGTTTGCTTGAACGCGCTAATCTCAGGAACTACTGGTCCGATTTGAAAAATTATTTCAGTGTTAGACAGCCCATTTACGGAGGCTATAGGCTATATTTTATCCCCGCATTTCTACGGGAACGGGAACCTCGCGGGTATAACCGAGCGGCGTCAGCTAGTTAAACATATAGAAAGTTATCTACAGCAGGATAATGTCTGTCGGTCAGCTAGTTTTATATTAATAACAAAAGTATGGTACAAAAAACACCGAGCTCGTTCGCTCAGATATTAAATTGTTAAAAAGCGTAATAAACACAAATCCTCGCTTGATTAAAAGTTAAATTCTTTAATAAGTTTTAGACTTACGAACATGTTAAATAATGTAACCTATTTTATGTAAGAAACCTGTGTTAGATGTATAAATAACTTTTGACTTCTTTAATAGGGTACCCAAACTTATTTATAGTTTAGTTAATTATTTATGTTTCATCTTAAAATTAATAGTGAAATGAACATCAAAATGTATAAAATAAAAATTTCTTCACTTCTGCTGAAAAAAAATTGTGTAAAAATAAATAGCAACATTTTTAAGAGTGGTTTCATTAAACTTTACTAAAACTTAAAGTTTGTTAATTTAATTTTTGGTGTGTATCCCATGTCCCATGTTTCTCAATCTCACCTGATGGTAAGTGATGATGTAGTCTAAAATTTTACTCTTTAACGCAGCTACTACTTAAGCGATTTGGCTGAAATTTGGAATGGAAATAGATTTTACTTTAGATTAACACATACTTTTTATCCCGGAAAAATCCATGGCTCCCACAGGATTTGTGAAAAATCCACGCGGATGAAGTCGCGGGCGTCCGCTAATTATGAATTCAAATATTTCGTATAAGGTGTTATAATGCTACCAAACGTCCAAGACAAATGATATAGGTATTATATTAGGCTCGTTTTGAAAAGTACTACTACCATAATTATTTCTGCCACACATATTATGAGGTTTAACATCAATGCCTCATACTGAGAGGCGCAGGACAGCGTATTGTATAACTCGTGCGCATTAACTTGTCAGCTGGCTATAAAACACAACCATACAAACAGAGTACAAACATCATTCGAGCCAGGTGTCAAGTTAACCCACACGAGCTGTACGTGTTTCTAGCATTGCTTAACCCTGTGTTGCCGTGTTATAGACAATGGTTTTCCACTTACCGTCAAGTGGCCAATCAGCTTATCCTGACATAGTACGAGAACCGGCATAAGAAATATATACGCTTATCGGTATTTATTTGGGATAAGAAATTAATGATGGAAAATATTCACATAGACACATCGCAAATAGGTTGTTGTTGTAACTGAAGCTGGACAATATTAAATGATTAAATTTTTTATTAAATTTATTTAATCTACTTCCCTAATTAGTTAATTTAAAAAAAATCGTACACTAGTTAATAGAGTATACCCAACAGAATTTAAAATGGAATGGTTGCCTGCTTTCACACTGCAACTGTGGGGTTGCCAGACATAAACAGTTGAGTCAATGTTATTATGTATCCTCGTCAGTTGTTTCATCGTCTATTATGTCCAATGATTCATTGCTTCCTAGATATTGAATGAAAAATACGTCTGGCCGTAATTTAAGAAGGCTACCTTTGCAATGTGTGATTGTGAATATTATCTGTCATTAATTTTTCATCACTAATAAATAACAGATGAGGATTTTTATTTCTAATGTTGGATCTTAGACCATCAATTATTATTACTAGAAAATACATACCTAAATATATACAACAGTATTTTAAGTTCACGCTGCTGCTTTCCAGCAATTAATCGAACACAATTGTGGACCATTTCTTAACCTAAATCTACGTAGTTTGTGTAGTACTTAGTAATAGATCTGTTACTAACAAGAAACCTTCATAGTATATCAATATAATATGATACAAATAAATTCATATTAAATAGTCTAATTCAAGTGGAGGTCTTATTATCATGACTATTTCGCCCTTTAAATTATTTTCGTGGATTAATACACCCTGTTCTGTTCTACAGAGCTCAAATTCATCAAGAATCAAACCCCATGCAAAAATTTAGTATAGTAGCGCCATCTACCGATTGTGAGTCGTAAAGCCGTTAAGAAGGAGTTCACTGACATACTCAAGTACAGAAGAATATATAGATATATAATATTTGAATAAATTTATATAACAGAAAAGATAGAGTTGAGACGTAAACTGGAAAGCAAAGAGCTACGCGGAGCGCTACGCTGCTACGGGCTACGGGCCGGGACTCACGCATGTGCCCTACTAGCTACACTTATCTCTACATTTCTACTCCTCGATTCCTATTTAAAGTGAATCACTAATTAAAACGAAACTCTGGGTCACAAATTTCAAAACTCTGCATTTAGAATGTTCATCACTAGACAACCTGATGTATGTGATCATCAATCTCGTGATAATACCACAAAAATGACGTCGTCTACACAACGGAGCGGAATCTAAGCGACAGTTCTGAACATGGAAAGGCTGAATTCACATAAGGGTGGCATGTAATCTGGCACAGATTCTGAATAATGATGGTTGCATGTGCAACGGTGTACGGCAGAGCGAGAGGGACGCGCACGGCGCCGCGGCGCGCGCGAGCGGGGCGGGCTGCGGCACCGTCTGCTGCACCATCACGTCACTGACACCGGGAGGGCTGGTGGTGCTGAAGGCGCGCGCGGGGCGGAGTGCCACGTCTCGGGCGTGGCGGTCGCCGGTTACGCAAGAGGTCGGCGGCGGCGCCGGTCGCGGTTACCTCTCTGGCCATCGCGGCATGACCGCCGGAGGCCGCGGGCGCGCGCTCACGCCGCCATCTTCGAGGGGCACAGCCCGGGACGCGTCAGACTCGCGGTGCTCTCGCTGCGCCGCGTGGGCGAGGATCGATGCGCCGCGCGCCTGCGCCGCCGAGCCGGCCCGAGCGCGCCCGAGCGGTGCATCCGCCCTGACCCACTTCCCGCGCACACTGACCTCCTTCGCGCACTCCCGATCCGCTAGGGGCACCGCGCCGCAACCCGCCTCGGGACTGACTGACTGCTGAAATATATAACTCAATTATAACTAGAGAATTCAATTGTAAGTCACTTAATTGGTTACCTTTACCTACCCTATCCTACTAATATTGTAAACGCGAAAGTTTGTATGGATGTTTGTTTGGATGTTTGTTACTCTTTAAGCCCGCTATTACTGAACCGATTTGGCTACTTTTCCATGGTTCCCGAGGGATTTGTGAATAACTAAATTTCACGTGGACGAAGTCGCGGGCGTCCACTAGTATGGTAAAACATAGGTGATGGAACAAGTAAATGGTATAGTTTGCTGTGCTTGTTCCCTTTGCTTCAAGTAAAAAAAATTAGAATAACAAAACAACACTTCGACCACTTCTCCTTCAAAGACCTCGTATGCCGCATAACAACATGAAGTTAGGAACTTTGTGTTGCATAGCGGCTATCTATCTGAGGCATAGGAGGCCCATTTATATAATAATACTTTAAGTTTTATTATTTTGAGCTTTCTTAAATTAAAGTAAAAAAATTGAGTTTGTTTGTATGGTTACTTCGCTTTCACGCTTACTGGGTACTATTAGATGTACTACTCGAATTTTCATGATCATTGACATCAGGTGCAGAAAAGGCGACAACACCGCGAAAATAGTAGATACAAAAACGAAGTTGCGGAAAAAGAGTCTTTTACCAATGCAACCTTACGTTTCATCTCTATTTACCTGTTGATAAACAATTTTCTTGTTTTATAACTATGTTTTGTACATCTCGCAAATATGAGATTCGCGTTCACCTCTATCTTACTAATTTTTTATTATCGTGTTAGACAGAGAGAGATAGAGATGAATCGATACTCGCACTAGCGAGTTAAAAAACATCATTAAAAGTAGTGTTGCAGGATACATCCCACAAAACCCGGCATTATGCTGCACCTACTACGAACCGAATTGTGAATCGCTTCGATGCGACATTTACGCCCTTCCGCGTTTCTAAACTACCCTCGCTGTAACAACGTTCACGCAACTTTAAGCTCTATTATGCTTGACTTAACATCGTTAATTGTGTACACAATATTGTTATATAGTGGCTAAAGCCTTTCGCCTACCGTGCATCTATTGCACTAAGGTAAGATAAGTTGGTATTTATGTATACGGCGGGGAAACAAACAATGAATAACGAACTGTGAAATAAAGGCAAACTTGATGGTTTACTTGATTAAAGTTTTTTAGAGGTGTACATTTTTCGATTTTTGGGATATTTAGTTATACCTTTAAACGTTTTACACAAAATAACGAACTAAATCATTCGTAATCAAGTGATACCAATTATAATTTTGACTCATGTTTCTTTTATTTTATTCTTTACAAGTTAGCCCTTGATTACAATCTCGCCTGATGATTAGTGATGATGCAACCTAAGATGGAAGCGGGCTAATTTGTTAGGAGGAGGATGAAAATCCACACCCCTTTCAATTTCTACACGACATCGTACCAGAACGCTAAATCGCTTGGCGGTACGTCTTTCTCGGTAACTAGCCACGGTCGAAGCTTCCCACCAGCCAGACCTCCTTTACCTTATGGAAACCTCAATCGGCCCAGCCGTGGATCGAAACCAGGACCTCCGTCTTGTAAATCCACCGCGCATACCACTGCGCCATGGAGGCCGTCAAATATCTACTTATTAAAATATACAAAATATAATGATATTGTTGTAAGTATATTAGGTACGAATCATTCTTAGAACATTAATAAGTCTTCAAATATAGGTAGATATATACCTACCTCCCTGTTGGTTCAGTGGTTAGCCATGTAGATTCGAATCTCGAGGTCGTGGGTTCGAGTCCTGGGTCGTGCTAAGGTATACTGAGGCTTTTCTTTCTTTCTAGAAATAACTGTCAGTGCAAATTTTCAGCCCGCAGTTGCAGTTGGTGAATTTGGTGGTGTTACTCCCCTGTGCCTTGAAGAGCACGTTAAGCCGTCGGTCATTATCATTTACATCTGACAGTGATCGTTAAGCTGAAACATTATCGCTCTAAATCTCTAAGCCCACCAACCCGCATTGAAGCAGCGTGGTGGGTCTCGACTCCATGTCATCTCTTCTGTAATCAGGGAGGCCTGGCTCTGTAGTGAGCCGTTAAAAATAGGCTAATGATGATGATGGTGATAGCGCTCCAAGCTTCAAGTCCACTCTGAACATGAGACGTTTCATCATTATCAACCCATATTCGGCTCACTGCTGAGCTCGAGTCTTCTCTCAGAATGAGAGGGCTTAGGCCAATAGTCCACGCTGGCCTAATGTGGATTGGCAGACTTCACACACGCAGAGAATTAAGAAAATTCTCTGGTATGCAGGTTTCCTCACCGTTTGAGACACGTGATATTTAATTTTCTTAAAATGCACATAACTGAATAGTTGGAGGTGCATGCCCCGGATTTGAACCCACACCTTCCGGAATCAAAGGCAGAGGTCATATCCACTGGGCTACCACGGCTCGTCTAAGAAATACTATACTAATAAAATAAGTCCCAACAGTGCTAAAAAATTTCTTTATTTAAACTATTTAACCGCGGTTAGTTGGACAGAACGGCTGGCTCATTTTTGCGCAATGGATTAGCATAGCATAGCTGTCCAACATGGAAATGCAGTCAATATTAATGATTTTAAATAAATGCAGTCAATATTCTTCCCACTATTTTACGTGGGCATGAGTAGTATGGTTATTGGCGTATGTTAGCTTTGGTTAACTTTCTTATAAAAAAAAATCAAAGCATAATGCATATAAACATAGTCTTTATGCATATAAATGCAGGAGATACCTACTATAGTATAATCATTAATCGTGCGAATTTTCTGACAGATGCTAATGTCACTTTGTAAAATAATGATACCATATTTATTGTCATAGTGATGTCCTGTTCTGTATAGGTAAAAAATAGTGCCTCAGATCATTCACTCTCAAAGAGGAATTTTGAACAGAAATTTCTATCATAACGCTTAGTGACAGACGGTTGAAAGAAAAATTGTGTAAATTATGTAATTGACCAAATTTTTACTTATTTGCCCTGATCTCTGAGGGTACCACTACTTCCGATTTGAAAATTTAGAGTACCTAATGAAATTTATAATGAAATTCTAAGAATAAAATATTTATTGTACAAAAAAAAGTGTTACAGTTGTTATTTAGTTACAAAATCCTCCTCCATCCTCATAAACTTGGCGTTTTTGGGAGGATGGCGGGTTCACTAGTATGCTAATTATTATCTAGTACCGGACCCTGTCAAGCTTTGCTTTGACTCATTCCCTACCCCTATCCTATTCTAATACCACCCTACGCCTCCCCTACCCACTACCCTACTATTACCCTATTACCCTAACTACCCTGCCACTACCCTACCCCTACCCTACATCTACCCTACCATACCCTACTCAAGCCTACCCCTACCCTAACTAAGTACCCTTTTCTATGTCCTTCTCCAGGTTCTAAGGTACCTCTCCACCAATTGTCAGCCAAATCGGTCTAGCCGTTCTTGTGTTGTAAGTATTTTAACAAACCCGACTTAATATAGATACTAATATTATATAGGGGAAAGATTTGATTGTTTGTTTGTTTGCATTGAATAAACAATGACTATTAAAATGTTCGACTCTGTGATGGTTGATAAACTACAATTTAAAACAAATATCTAGAGCCTAAGCCAACGCAAAAATTAAGTTTAGAATCGTCTGATGATGAAAATAAAGATGAAAAAAAAGTAGAGACAGAAGAAAATAACAATAAATTTATGACTCTAATATCGGAACTCCGAAGATCAACGAGATTGTATACGGTTCGAGATTGTATACTGAGCAGGGACTAATGTGTTGGTATCGGAACTCCTTCAATATTTATTTACATTATATCTTCAATTTTAAAATATCTAGTTTAAACTTATGTCATAATATGACATAAGTTTAAACTAGATATTTTAAAATGACATTGTGATTTAACAATTTTAAAATTAATCCTAATTTCATGTAATACAAAAAAATAATATTGTGTAGGTATATTAAATTTGATATGAGTCAACTACCCTATTTATGCAACAATTATTAATTGATATAGTAAATAAAAAGTAAATTTTATAAAGATAGTAAAAAATCTTTGCTACTGAGTATTTTTTTTTCATTCGTTCTTTAATAATTGCGGAATACAATAATACTGAAGTAGGTAACTTACTTACGCGGTCGAAGTCACAGGCGTTGCTAGTCATTAATAACATAACATGAAAAATCTGATCTATTAATTAAAAGCATTCATTTAATTTTATTTGTCTGAGTTACTAGTCAAATTAAATAAGGTCTTAGAATAATTTTATTTTCATCACTGTGACTCAAAATAGGTTTTACGTTTATTATTAAGCCATAGACTGAGAAATGTCTTAATAAATAAAAGATGTAACTGTTATTTATTAAAATTATTTACTAATTTGGTACAGAACATATTGAGTGAATCATGATCGTTTACTTTGTCACATCACTATTTTTGATTCAATAAAAAATGGTATCACAGGAAACTTCAAAAGAGATCGCTGAATTCATTAATCGACTATAAAGGAGGAGATAATACCAAAGTGGCTAATAAAATTCACAATACCTGATCTATCATCTAGTAAGACTCTAAAGCTGTAAACATAATTTAAAAATAAATGAACTAGACAGAGTTTTTTTTATAAATATGTTTTCTGTGACAGAGATTGAACTTCACTTTCGTAGTCAGAGAAGGGAATAGACTTATTTTCATGCCATTGTAAGTCAAAAGATATTTTTTGACTAATCTTGACGTGATTAATGATATACTAACTTAATGTTCTTCGTAGATCCATTTATTTTTAATTTTAATCACCTATAGATATTACTTTATAATCTATTGACTTTTCTGTCTACGACCTAATCGTACTGCACAGACGAAAATTTAGATAACCAAGTGACATTAACAATATTGTCAAATGTCATTGTCATTGTCATTTGAAGTTGAATGTTGAATTGCTTTGCTTTGCGTTTGCAATTTGCATTCCATTCCGTATCGGTATGCATCGTCCAGTGACTAATTTCAACGTTTTTATTGTAAATATTTGAGTTAAGACAATACGTGAAAGTTATATGAATTCTAATAAGGTGACAAGCGTACCTGTTGCTAATAATGTAACAATGTTTGCGTAGAACTGTTCACATCAATTGATACAACGAAACGGATGGATCGTAGTGTTTTACGTTCGTATATTTATCCTTATAATTAACTAGATCTATTGAAGTTTAATAATGTCGCATTTCTATATGTACTGGTGTACGGTTCATTACAATTTTCTACGTCGACTAATCGTGTCAACAAACTAAAAACTATCTAAAACGCCTACGTAAACCAATTTTGTGTATGAACCTGTTTCAGTTATGCTCTATTCCTATTACCGTTTTACTATTTACTTTAAATCGAACTCTAACGAAAGATTACAAATCGAGTGTCTGTTATGTAAATAAAATTACCAAGAAATAAGATAAGGAGAATATTGAAAGAATGAAATACTTATATTTTTAAATTCTTGTTTAAAAAATATGTGGCTCAAAAATACATACATTGTAAAGCAAACCTTCTCTCTATAACCTCTTAAGACCTTAGCTAGCCTAGAACTGCAGCAAGCAATATTAGAACAGATATTCAGAGATGCTTTAGTAAGATCTTACCTTTAGCAGGGCAGGGAAAACAACAACAAGCGAAGAAGGGCTTAGGGAATTGTTAACTAGTTTAAAAAGCATTCTTTAATCCTATACCTGTTGTTCACAAGTCCTACACTCGGCTCAGAGATTTTTTCAGTGTCACAATGGTCTGGCACCCATGCGGTGCATTCTTAGAATGTTGATACTTTTGCCTCTCTTCATGAGGGGCAAAGCACATCATTGTAACTAGAATGACCAGCACATCAACGGTAGCTTCAGTGTTAAAGTTGAAAGTGAGGCAGAAATTGCCTCACAGTGAATAGCATAACCATTGCTGGTGGTTTAAATGTTAACCAGGTGACGCTGTTGCTGTTTCCGTAGGAATACTGGAATAATATATAGCCTATAGCCTTCCTTGATAAATAGGCTATCTAACACTGAAAGAATTTTTCAAATTGGACCAGTAGCTCCTGAGATTAGAGTGTTCAACCAAACAAACAAACAAACTCTTCAGCTTTATAATATTAGTATAGATAAACATTGGCAGGGGAGCCCATGCTATCTAATGGGGACTTACTATAGTGTTGCTGGGAGCTATTGAATTTGGTAGATTAATGATAAGAATAATTAATGGTTATTGGTATGCATTCATTGGTATACAGATTTTAAGCCAATTATTATTTGCAGAAATCAGCAGATTATAATAATTTTGTACCTATTTTTGTTTGCATTGTTTTCTTCTTTGAACTATAAACTGGCTTCAACTTCAAGCAAGTTGCAGGCAGCCTGGATGGAGGCGGCTCAGGATTGTGATGTTTAGAAGACCCTACAAAAGGTCTATGTCCTGCAGTGGGCATCCATCGGCTAATATAATGATGATTATTTCCTTCAAAATAATATATAATTCATTGTTTAGATTACAGTAAGGTAAAATTGACAGATTTTTGATATGCACATTTCTTAGCTTTTTTGGGCAACAATGACCCCCTTGGTCATTTTCGTCGAAGATTCAATTTGAAGAAGAATACAATTTACATGTGTGGTAACTCCAACTTACCTTAATCTGACATGCTGATTGAGCATTTCTGTTGATTGATTTCTTTTGGTTGCCCTTAACATACCATCTTATATTGAGGAATTGTACTTGGTAAAAGTACTCAACAAAATGCTGGATGTCTTCCCATATATTTATCTGCCAAGTCAAGTAAAACCAAAAATCCCATCTTGATCCCCTACTATCTGTTATTCCGCAGATGGGCATGATGATGCTGGTGCGTCTGAACATGCGCGTGGCGCTGGCGGCGCTGTGCGGCGGCGTGCTGCTCGTCACGCTGTACTGGGGCCGCTGCGGAGACCTGACACATAGACCCAGTTAGTGTTCCACATCATCATCATAATCAACCTGATGGGCACAGTTGATTATGCTATGGTTTAACATATAGGTTCTTATTTTGATTCCCAGCTTTGGCCCGTTTACAATTTTCTATCTTAGCTCATGTCACGGCTTCAACTGAAGCTTGACACCTTTAACAGACGAGTATATGCTGTTAATAATTACTTGTATTTCTTTCCAAGTCTAATTCTTTACCATTTGACTGCTTTGTCACCTAACATTAGGTGAGGTCAAAATCAAGACATCTCTGTTATAATGTAATAAATTGTGTTACAAAGCTGTATCATAATCATTTCATTTTATTTATATTAGCTTAGTTCCTATTTTAGAATTTAATCTATCGCGAGTGTTATTTATATTAATTAATTATGAAACTCACATGATACAATATCAGAGTATGCCTGATTAGTTTCAAACCCATACGGGCCCCTTAGTTATGAGCTTGTTCATGCAACACGGCACAATTCAAACTCAGCTTATTTCCTATTGTTTGTGTGCAGTAAGCTCGGTGCTGTCGAACGCTCTATCAGAGCGGCCGGACGAGATCGAGTGTGTCATCAACGGCGAGTACTCTGTGGCATGCCGCCGCGACCAGGACCTGGTGTACGTGCCCTTCTCCTTCATACACAAGTACTTTGAGGTGAGTGTGTTGTGCACTGTTGAGAGCATTGTATGTTCTATCTATTCTTCTTCTTTTTTTTCCCTGGGCCTTTTCCGCACTTAGTACACTGAGGTTGGCCGTTGCGCTTAGGTCCATTAGGTGCTGGTCCCAACTGGAGTCACTCCAGCCAACCAAGCTTGTTCCAAAATACTTAGCAGGCAGCCCAGGTCCCCAAACACATCATGGAGTGTTGTTGTAGAGCCAATGTGTACTGGGAGTTGTTTGCGCCTCTGCATTTAACCTTAACATGTATCAATGTTTCTTTTTCCTCAATACATGAGGACTGTAGGAGACTGACTGACTAACAGACTGACTGGAGGAGAACCGAAAAGTGTATTTAATGAGCATTTTAAGTATGTTATTTTCATCTTTATCTCATCAATAACATATGCATTTTTATTGACGGTAAGCATTATTTCATCAAAATATTTTTTTCTTTATAGAGCGTTTAAATAAAAACTTTTTTTACTTATAATTTATTTTTAAATAATGACAATTCTATTCATATTAGCTTCCCACATAATGATTTTAAACCTCTGTCAAGAAATATATGCAAGGGGTTTTTCATGCAGTTTGCAGGTAGTTTCAGCGAAGTCTTATTGAGATAAGAATGTAAGCAAAAAGAGTCGAAATTTTGCGGGCATCCGTTAGTAAATAAAATTTTTGTTAGATTTAAAAATTATCAGTACTTAGGTAACGTTTCTAACATTTAAAATTGTTTATCTCCGATACATTTCATAACCCAATCTGTACACCTTATCAAAATATTGGTCAACAATGACCGCACGACCGGCGACCGTGCCAACAAACGTTCGCTCTGAAACTTATCGCGAAGGCTAATCGGAACTTGACCCACAAGTCTAATTTTGTACTTCACTTATTTTATCTGATATATCGCATATCCGCTCATCTGAATTTCAAATCAATATCTACTGCGTTATGTGTATTCATTTGGTGCAGTTTTCCAAGGACATTATAAAAATTAAGATTAGGTTTTTGTTTAGTATTCTTTATTTTCTGTCATTGTTTCTTTTTTAGCTTTTCAAAACGTTTGATTTCTGTTAATCCGCTTCCAGAAAGAAATTTCCAAACTGATAAAAAAACCGAAAAACGCACTGGTGCATTTATTTTAGTAGTAAGCCTCGGTACGAATATCTCACGTTTCACAGTCGGTGAAATCCTCGAGATATTCCATTCGATCTCCACCGCCGAACTATTATTGTACTCACGTCTAAACCCTCTAAATAAGCGAAAAATCTAAGCTTAAACATATTACCATTACATCCTGCTCAGATATATGGCAAAATAACATCAACCGATGGCGTGGAGAAGTTCGAATGGTCGCACAGCTACAGCAAAGTGTACCACCCGAAGAAGAAGTACGACCCGCGCGGCACCTTCGCCACCTTCGAGAACTACAACGTGGAGGTGCGTGACCGCGTCAAGTGCATCAGCGGCATCGACGGCGTCCCCGTCTCCACCCAGTGGGAGCCCAAGGGGTTCTTCTACCCCACCCAGATAGCTCAGTTCGGCCTGGCACACTACAGCAAGAATCTCACAGAACCAGAGCCAAGAGTCAGGGTCCTCGATGATGGGGAGAAGTCCCACGAAAACTGGATAGTCAGTACAGATGCTGTTCTGACGAGAGAGTACGATTCAGAGCTTAAAGCCAACGTTCTGAGGTTTGCTACCACAGATCGTGTGTCGAGCCAGGTGTGGTTGAAAGTCAATATAAGCCAGGACTTTGTGCTGAGTATAGATCTTATGTTGAAACTGAACTCGTCCATGACGGTGGTGCTGCAGAGCAAGGAGAAGAAGGAGACTGTGTACCTGCATTATGTGACGAGTATGCAGTTGATATATGCGCAGGTTAGTCAACGATTTTGTTTATAAGCAAGACCCTAACATATTAATTTACATGCTGTATTTTCTTTCTTCAAGAAAAAATAGTCTCCCTTCCAATTATACTAGTATGGTCCTCAAAAAATTTGCATTGAAATTAGGAATGCAATGGAAATTTTCATACAAACTGACATCATAGTCGACAACAGAACCTTGGGAAGTTGTATAAAACATTAGTTGGTTTTAGGAGGACCATATTTACTATGGGATAGGCGTGGACCAAAAGTGGCGGCACCTGACGCGGGATCTCATCATCGACATGCAAAAAGGCTGGGCTCTGCAGGACAGACCTAAGAGGAAATCGCCTAGGAATAAATTTAAGGTTTGTATCAAACAATAGCGAATATACATAATAAATATAATATGTATTGTCTATTTTTATTC
This sequence comes from Bicyclus anynana, assembly GCF_947172395.1. NCBI lineage: Eukaryota > Metazoa > Arthropoda > Insecta > Lepidoptera > Nymphalidae > Bicyclus > Bicyclus anynana. The sequence goes on along the minus strand of NC_069087.1, from coordinate 718,781 downwards.
AATGGCAATATACAACATTAAATACTAAAACTTAATAAAAAACTTCAACACACACATTTATTTTTTGGAGTTTCTAAAATGTTTAATACTACGTTTAATAAAACAAGTGGCAGCTTATGGAACCCTTTTTACAAATGTTGTCAATGTGTGAAATAAAACTTAGTTTGTGGTCAATACAACAAGTCTATTTCGGCGTATCTAACTCAATCCCCAGTACGTTCAGTAGTACCGTTCGGCGCAGATATCCAGCATCATCCTGAGCGGGCGCGGCGCGGCGGGCAACGTGCGCGTGTCGTCGTCGGCGCACATGGCGCACTTCTTCGCGGCGGCGCGCTGGCTCGTGGGCGCGCAGCGCGCGCGCGGCGGCTGGCCCGTGGGCGCGCGCCGCCGCCTGGCGCCCGCGCCCGAGCTGCGCCCCGGCTGGCACTCCGCCATGAGCCAGGGCCACGCCGTGTCGCTGCTGGCGCGCGCGCACTACCGCAGCGGCGACGGGCGCTACCTGCAGGCGGCGCAGCGCGCGCTCGACCTGCTCGACGTGCCCAGCCACAAGGGCGGCGTCAAGGCCATGTGGATGGACAAGTACCTCTGGTGAGTTCCATACCATCATATAACACTGAATCTCTGTCTTTCCAGTTAAATATAAACAAAAAACCTACTAATTAAAGATAGTGTTTTAATTTAAATAATATTAAAACTATATAACTACAATCAAAGCAAACGAGAGAAGTGAGGGTGGTAACACGAGCGTGACAGAGAATGAATTATTGAAGAGTGCTGTTCTATCGCTCCCCTCCCCCTGCGTCACCACAGCCCGCATATCGTGCGAGAACTCAGTTACGTGGTTGACGGTGGTATAACGGCATAATTGATTAACCGACTAACATTAAAGTATTGAAAATCTCTTCAAATACTTAACTCTACGAAGCGTTGTCCTATCAAGGAACGTCCCCAGATGATGTGATAGCAAAGCCTGTAGCCAATGACTGTACTCCTTCTACGATAGCGCCAAAATACGTGCCTTATTTGAACATTCTTGAAATTAGTATTTGAGTTTTCTCAAAATCTATTGTTTGGAATTGGTTTAATACCGAAGCTCAACGCTCTGTTGGGGCATGATTGGTTGGAGAAATATCCCTGCCCGTACCTCGCTACACCTAACGGGAACATCTCAATAGCTTACAGTTGCTGCTTGTGCAATCTATCTATATATATAAAATGAATTGCTGTTCGTTAGTCTCGCTAAAACTCGAGAACGGCTTAACGGATTTATCTTATCTTGGTCTTGAAATGTTCGTGGAGGTATAGGTAAGGTTTAAAAGGTGAGAAAAAATCAAATAATTTCCGGGAAAACCCTAAAAACTGCCCTTTTCTATTTCCCATACAAACGTTTAAGAGTCAAGCGGTAGGGGTAGGGTAGGGTAGGAGTAGGGTAGGGGTAGGGTAGGGTAGGGGTAGAGGTATAGAAGGGTAGAAAAAAATTTTTAATAAAAAAAAATATAAACTTCCAGGTACGAAGAATACCCAACGAAGCCGCCCCTGTTCGTTCTGAACGGCTTCATATACACGCTGCTGGGGCTCTACGACCTGCACGTGATCGAAGGTGAGAACTCCATCTCTCCGGCCAAGAAGATGTTCGACGACGGCATGGTGTCGCTCAAGGCACTCCTCCCGCTCTTCGACACGGGCAGCGGCAGCTTCTACGACTTGCGCCACTTCACTTTAGGAGTCAGCCCCAACATAGCCCGATGGGACTACCACGCCACTCACGTCAACCAACTGTACCTCCTGTCCTCCTTGGACCCGGACCCCATATTGATTAACACTGCCAAAAGGTGGGAGGGGTACATGAAAGGCAAACGAGCTGCACACAATTGATGCAACGAATAAACATTTGTCGGTACGACATACGGAAAACATCGATTAAAATCGGTTATTCGAAACGATCGAGTCGATCAATAGATCACTTCGTTGCTTCACATGTATCAAGCTTAGTGGAGTTAATAGGATGATGACAGACAAAGTAGTCTCAATATGAAATGACCATAGAGCTCGAGAATTTAGACTTGCTAAACCAATAGATCTTAATTTTAATGTCTCGGACATGATAGTAGATTATGACGAAGATAAATTTATTTAGTAGTTTTTACACTAAATAGCCAAAGGAGAAAATAAACATAATCATGAAGAACATCCAAAAAAAATACACGAACGATGAAACTTTCGGTTTTATATATTTATGATTTTGAAGTTTCTGATATAGATTAATTTGCATTTAACTGTATTTTGAAATACGTAATCATCTTTAGATTCTTAAGATATACTCGCAATTGCCATTTTACTTATTGAAGTCTTTCCTAATCACAAAAAAAAACTTTTTATTTAAATTAACTCAAAAACTTTCAATCACAATGTAGATCAACAATTCATATAATTTAATTTATAATATCTATAATGAATCATAATAATAATAATAAGCATTTTAAAATTAACACAAATGTTTGCATAATCATTGTTGAGGCTATCTTTAATAGGATATCAACGGATTCATCTTATGTAATGAGAAAAGTCGATAATAATGACAGATACTGTACTAATGGAACAGTCGTTCAAATCGTAAAAGATGTGCCATTCTGGTCCAAATTGCCGTCACATCAGAAAAAATATTCATTTGTAACCAAACAAGACTGAATGTAGGAATTATGCACGGATTCTTTAATTTTTTTAAATAACCTAGCACTTATATAAAAATATATAAAGACTTGTATACACACTAAAACATGTTTCCTATGAAAAATACTCCTTTGAACTTGTATGGGAACTTACTTTATAGACTTACGTGGCTGTCACTTTTCTACTAAATTCGTAGAATTCGGTACAAATTTATATATAAATAAATCTATTTGTAAGACTAAATAAATATTACCGAATTGGTGTCACTGTGTCGTCAATCTGAATCATAGATATAACAATTTATACCGAGAACATTCTGTTAAGATATAATATATTTATTTTTTTGGTCCAATCCAATCCTTTTGATGATGATGATCCATTTTTATGATCCAGTGATACTGGATCTATGAATATTCATTAAAAAGTGATATACCTACTTTTTATTGTAATTTATGTACTTAATTATGTCTTCAGTGATACAAATTAAATTACGAACACAAAATGTCAATGAAATACTTATAGAACCATATCAACAATGTAAATAAGTAATTTTATTAAATTATAAAATTAATATATAATATTCTACTTAGTAGAAATGTAGATATTTGTATAATATTGAAATTAGGAGTATTTATGCTAACACTGAATTTCAAGGGCCAACGCACACTTGACAAGCGGAGTCTTTGTCATGGCATACTACGAATTTGGATTTTTCTGTAACAATATAAGATACAATTTTTAACCAAATAAAAAACTACACAACACATTTCAAGGAAAATTTAAATTACCGGGTTGCTCGCGTCTGTGAAAATTTTCCATCCCTAACAAATGAACTTTTTCATGGACAAAAGGTAACCTATGCCATTTCTTTTTCTCTGCAAAATTCCATTATTATCGGTTAATTAGTTAAGTTGAGAAAGAATAACAAAGTTCATTTAGTTTTTAAATATGAGTACCTGTCAGTAATAGGAAGTCTTGTGTGCCTAATCGCCTGCCAAATATAATGAAAATAATTTGCAGGAACATGTGATTTTTGATGAGGAAACAATATTGAACTACGAAACTACGTCACAGGCTCTATTATATTCTGAGTAATGGTTTACAAGGCAATCAATTAAATATATCAAATACATAGCTGGGCACCGTTAATCAAATAGTTAACTTCGTTAATCGTTAATCCGCTACAAAAAAAGTTAGCTTCGTTAAACGTTAAAGCGTTACATTCCGGGAGAAATAACGCAAGTTAACGTTAATCGTTAATCCGTTAATATGACTGGTTAATATTGCATTTTTATATCATTGTGTGAGATCCCCATTAGGAAAAATAAGGGTGAACACTGGGGAAAAGTGCCATAATTTGTTTTAGTTGATTTTATCTATAATTTTAACATAATTAAAGTAATTTTAATTTGATTTCTTTTAAAATAAAATCTTTCATCATTTCTTACTTGTCTAAACCTGTAATTCGCGTCGCGTATTAGGCATTGTATTAACGATTAACGGACTTCTGCATATTAACGGAAGTTAACGGGTCCGTTAACATTTTTCAAAGTTAACTTAAAAGTTAATCCGTTAATCAAAATGTTAACTTCGTTAATTAACGATAAACGGATTAACGAGTTAATGCCCAGCTATGATCAAATATTAGCGGCAAACTTGGATCTCGCCCTATCCTAGGGTGTGATTCGACTATTTTAAACTCGTCGATGTAATATTCGCCTACAACAAGTTCTTTTTAGAGTTTGAACTTTATTTCTGTGGGGTGCAAATAAAATGTCACTAACAGCGTAGTTGCCATGGAAATGAGCGATGTGACATCGCTGTAACATCTTGTAACTGTTGTGTAGTGTACGTAACCTAGTGTAGTGCAGTGTGCGTTGACCTTTTCTTTTTAAAATATCGAATATATTACGAACTAAAGTACTTCACTAACATTATGCTTTAATTTTAATTTTAAGCTCTAATAATAACACCTTCAAATAAGTTGTGTTTCGTTTTGCCACCGCGGCTTTATAGAAAGAAACGGTGAAAATTTGTTAGTTCCTTTTTTGTTTTTTTTTTAATGTTGATTATTGTTATTTTCTGTTGATTTACTGTCCCATGTATGTATACGAATATTTATTATAGAGTATGTTATGTAATATTTAAATACATACTCGTAGTACAGTATCAAGAAGAACACAAGAAAAAACTTTTACAAAATGACAAACACCTTACGTAGATGTGTATCCAAAACATGTAACATTTATAATGTGTAGGGATTCCGAATACTGTTTTTGGTTTGATAACTTCGACGCTTCGTAACGTAACGCGTTACGCCACTCTTGTCTGGCTTCCCTTTTTCTCACGCATACGGCAGCAGATTTAAGTTATCACTTCTGTCGAGCGTCCCGGGATGTAAACTTTTTTTTTAATTAATTCAATTATTATTTGCGGATTGAGCGGACCCGGTCAAACTTCGCTTTGACTTATGTGCAGTTCTTCCCTATCCCTACTCTACACTACTCTACCACTCTACCCCTACCCTAACCCTACCCTACCCCTTTTCTCACCTTTTAAACCTTCCCTATACCTTCACGAAAATTTCAAGACCAAGATAAGATAAATCTGTTCAGCCGTTCTCGAGTTTTAGCGAGACTATTGAACAGCAATTCATTTTTATATGTATAGATTTGGTTGTGATTCAAAGCACAAACTTGTAAAGTAAAAATAATCTGAAAACTGTAAATATTTAATTGTAATCTATGAAGGAGGCTACACATCAAATGCTCAATGAGCGAATAGTTCAGTCTCTGTTCTAATGTATATCTTGCAGATATCAAATAAAAATAGCAGAATGAAAATCGATCTTAGAATTTGGATGTGGCAAATAATTTAATATCTGACTGTCCATTAGTTTATAAATGGGAGGTCCTGGGTTCGATTTTGATTCGGGTCAGTTGGGCATTAATAATAATTTCTAACGGCTTCGGTTGTAGCTTAGCCAATGCACCTTTTATTCGGAAGTTAAAAAAGGCGCAAATCAGCTTAAAATGCGTTACGTCGACTATACTCTACTGTATTGCGTTCATCCCTGACTCTCAATATTTTTTGTTTTTTTTTTTTTGGAAAAAAATATCTATCTATACTTCTTACCAAAAAAATCTAAACAGTCTGTACTGGCGGATTGATTACATTTTTTATGAGAAGTATATACAGGTTGCTCGGGAGTTTTTCCCATAACTTCAAGGTATCAACGACACTTAGTAACAAAATATTAGTTACACTACTTTAAGTGTAGTAGTAATCAGTCCGGTAATCTTCAGTCCGCAACTTCACAATGCTGCTTGGTGGTAGTACTTCCTCGGCTCTGTCCAAAAACCTCCACTACTATTAATCCTTGTACCGTGTACTTTCAGATTTTCCCTAGATTGCAATTTCACCTGATGGTAAGTGATGATGCAATGTAAGATAGAAGCGGACTAAATGAAAATCTACACCCCTTTCGGTTTCTACACCTCATCGTACCGGAACGCTAAATTGCTTGGCGGTACGTCTTTGCCGGTAGGGTGGTATCCAGCCACGGCCGAAGCCTCCCACCCAGCTAAAATACAGTCCATACATTTTAGTCGGCAGAAACGACAAGCCTTTGGTTTAGTCTCCTTAGTGAATACTCAATTAATTGTATAAACTATACTGTATATAAGTAAAAATTTAGTTTTAATAATATAAATGTACCTATTATTATAAATATATTTAGGTTAATTTAAAATAATTTATTTTTTGCCTAGCAAATTGTACGACCCTTTGTTTTATGTAGGCTGGTGTGCACTATTGCGTAAAGACGGTGCATACCCTTATAGTCTAGCAAGTTCATTGATAACACTCCCAATCCCATGATATGCGGGCGACGGGCGGAAAGACTGCGCGGGTGTGAAATCGTGCGTGCGGGGAAGTGACGTGCATCAGTCGTGGATTTTTCATTCATCGCTACACGCGCAACATCGGGAGTGTTACGAACGAAGTTTCCATGCTATAAGTGCTAGCATGCGACCAGTGAAGAAAGATAGACAATTTTGTCCAATGGCGTCGGAGTTGTCAGAGTCCCATCTCTTTCGTACCAATGCAATGAAAGGTATTTCCATTTGCGCCGCCATTGGTTGAATTTTGTTTATTTCTCTTCACGATTATTTCGTTGGTCGCATGTTAGCGCCTACGATTCTTGATCGCTATTATTAAGCGTAGGATTTTTTTTTTATAATAAGCGCTCGAAAAAATGGTATGTTTGTTGACGCGTTTGCTTCGTATGACCGTTGCGCAGACAACAGTTAAGAAAGTTATGGAGTAATCTCCAAATATCAAGACATACCAATTACTTATTATACTTAGTTCGATGTATGTAAATAGATCCTTGTTGCAAATGAAATGTTTGTTATTATTTGTTATATTGTTAGATACATTCCACTCGTATGAGCTTACTAGTAGTATCACGTAGTCAATACTTTACGTTGTTATTGAGCTCTACACTTGCGCGCAAACATGTTATTCTGTAAATATATTATGTATTCATAATACGCAGTGACCAAAGTAGATTGAACTTTAGTGTGCCTAGTGGCAGTTTTCAATGTTTTCAAACTTTGGCGATCGCGTAACCGTAAATGCACTTTTCTAAGGTATTGATACAGCGCCATTTACACTACTGCACAACTGTTTCAATTCCTTACAAATTCGCGTTTACGGTTACGCGATAGTCACAGTATGAAAACATTTAAAATCATTCAATCATTCATCAAATTTCATTTGTTTATTGGTAAACAGACACATTGAGTAGAACTGTAGTATAGATTATATCTGTTCAGTAGATTTCAAGCATGATTAGGTGGACAAGAAGTTTTCATTATTTTTAACCCTCTCAATATTTAGTAATTTTACTAAAATACCTGTACTAAAAGTACTGACCTCAATGTATGAATATCATAATTGCGCGCAAGGTTCTCGAAACTTTCTGTACATGTAATAGATTGTAGAGTTAGTGAATGCACTTGTGAATGACAATAAAACAGCTCTGAACTATCTGTGTTGGTTTTACTTGACTTGACTCTCTCTCAGGCTCTCACTATCCTATACACGTTGTGAGTTTAACCCCACCTGTTTGGAGGAACAAAAGTTAAATGCTAAAATGTGAAGAGAAAAATAATAAATATTATCCATCGATATTTTATTGAAAAGTGGATGCACGATCAGCGACCAAAAAACGTCCCCACTCAATGAGTGCCAAACACAACTTGTCACTCAATTCAAGTAGTCGCATTTGCAAATTCAATCATAAACTCAATCCTTAAGGTTGAATTTACTCTGAATTTGGGATTTTATTGAATATTGGACTATATTTAAAGGCCTTTATGTATAATTTTCTTTACCAATAATTCTAAAACTGTCAAATTAAAATTGGCCAGTTTTTAAGTGAAATTTTCTATATAATTGTGCGTCCTTTTATTATAAGAGCTCAATGATATTATCATATATCGATACCTAATAACCTACCTTATTAAAAATATGTTTTGAAAGTTTTTTTTTGATTCTGCAAAAAAACGAGCAAATGAAAAAATACGTATATTTAAAACAGTAGGTATACATACACAATATTCTAATTTCTAAAAAAAACAATATAAAAATACTTGGTGCCACAAAAGGGTCCATCCACACTGGGATTTTTCAGCATAAATAGAAGTTATGCGAAGCAACACACCAACTAAAAATTTAAGTAATGGTTTTATTGTTAAGTTTTGCCTCGATTCAGAAGCCGAAGATCCGGTTCGCACTTATATTTTTTGTATGTGCCAAAAATGAACCAACACTAAAGATTTATCTGGACTGGTTGATAGAAGGACCGAAGGGTCAGAACAGAGTTTAGTGTGACAGAAATCTGAATAAAAATTCAACAGACTTACATAACAAACAAACGAAGTGTCGCGATCCCTGACTCTAAGAACAGAAACTCTACACAGTGTAAGACATACAATACTTTGTATACATTGGCACACTCAGATTTACGAAAAGTAAGATACAGTATAGTGGAAAGTTACAATACAATCGGTTACAGGGGTTTAGTACACCTACTTATTATCCTGAACACGACGGCGACAACTTCACGCAAACGAGCCATTTCTATTGAATTTATCTACTAAGATTTCAATGAGTGTGGCTTTTATAGCCAACAAAGGTGTGACCCTTGGATATAACCTCTTGTAGCGTACTTAAATAACCAACCCTTAAGTAGGTAAGTAATGGGTATGACCCTTCTAGCCGACCTACATGTCTGTGACCCCTATAGTCTACATGGGCGTGACTCTTGTAACCTCTTGTAGCGTACTTATGCAACCAACGTAAATATGACCCTTCTAGCCTATTTACATAGATATGACCCTTGTAGCCTACACGGGTGTGACTCACAGCCTAGGCATGGCTGCAAGTCTGCAGGCGCACTAGAGCACGCTTCTCCGCCATGCGCATCTTGTCGAGTACGTCCTGCATCTCGGGCCACGGCTCGTAGCGCTGGTTGATGATGATTAACTTGTGTACGGAGGGGTTCCGCAGGTCCATCGTGCGCGAGATGTTGTCGCGGCTGTGTGTAGAGAACACCACGTCCACCTGGAATAGGTCAGGTAGGTAGGTGACTTTTAGGTGTTAGGTGAATTTTTGTTACATTTATAGCTTGATAACTGGGATGGAACCTTGTCAAAGTAAACTACAGACTCTGCATAGTTACTTCGACAAGGAAAGAAAGATGGATTTTTTTACTTAATGAGTTAATAATTGATTTAGGTACTCAAAACGTTATAGTTGTAGTTAGACCCCATTCAAATCTTATTAAAAATTAATCTAGCCTTAGTTAGTTTAAGTCGTATTAAACCAAAGTAAAGTTAACAAACAAATAGATAATACTCGTAAATACATGCTTAAGCATCAAAATCATTATTAGGCAGCATCATATTATTTGTTTAAATTACTTTCGTTGTTTACTAAGCGACTAAATGAAATGAGGTCAATTAGCCGCTTTTGTTCGCCTCAGTGGCCTTAGCCTATTGCTGGTATCTAAGGCCTCAGCTTTGACGCGCTAGTGACATATCTATTATAAAATCTTTGGCTTTAGTCTATATTATCCCCGTATCATCATACACGGGTGAAACCGCGGGTCGTCGCTAGTGAGGCATAAGAATACCTTATGGAAACACGCCCACATTATTGACAGCGTCATGAAAGTCAGGCTGGTGCAAGTGATGACGAACAGCGGTATCAGCTCCCAGTAGTTCGTCAACGCGTATATGAGGTGTAGGTTCGGAGGCACAGGCACGTCGTACTGAGACGCCGGCAGCAGCTGACTGTGCCGGGAGCTGGTCTGGTGAACAGACTTGTGCAGCACAAGGCATGACCTCGCACAAGGGCACAACCTTTTGAGGAATTTGGAAAGCATTTTGTATTTTGACGCCGAAATTTCCTAAAAATTATATATTTTCTTTGTTGTCTCTCGAGTTTCTGACATTTGATATGAAGTTTATAGAAATGTGTGTCATTTTTTAACCGACTTCCAAAAAGGAGGAGGTTCTACGTTCGGCTGTATGTATGTTTTTTTTTTTTTTTTTTTTTATGTATGTCCAGCGATAATTCCGTCAATTATAGACCGATTTTGAAAATTCTTTTTTTGTTTTGTAGGGTTTGCTTCCAGGGTGGTCCCATTTATTTTATGTCAGGATCTGATGATGACATCCTGGAGAAATTGAGGGGAACTTTCGAAAGTTATAGAGACGGCTAGTACGTTTGTTAGTGTTTCCATAAGGTATTTTAAACCACTACAACTTTATGAAAGTTTGGAGTTGGTCTTATGATGGAGCCGAAACACAGACGATGGAACTCGTCAAGGATTTACAGCAGTCACCTTTTGTTTGGGCTTGATTAATTTGTATTGATGAGTACTTTCCACCTATATGGGTTGTGACTGTATTAAGGGTCTGGTGATGAAGACGAGGGACAGTGAAGAGAACTCCTCGACGGTTCACAGTAGCTACCTTGTGTTTGGACTTGATAAATTTGTATTGATGAAAACTTTCCACCTAGATGGATTGTGACTGTATTAAGGGTCTGATGATGAAGACGAGGGACAGTGAAGAGAACTCCTCGACGGTTCACAGTAGCTATCTTGTGTTTGGACTTGATAAATTTGTATTGATGAGAACTTTCCACCTAGATGGATTGCGACTGTATTAAGGGTCTGGTGATGAAGACGAAGCACAATGAAGAGAACTCCTCGACGGCTCACAGTAGCTACCTTGTGTTTGGACTTGATAAATTTGTATTGATGAGAACTTTCCACCTAGATGGATTGCGACTGTATTAAGGGTCTGGTGATGAAGACGAAGCACAGTGAAGAGAACTCCTCGACGGCTCACAGTAGCTACCTTGTGTTTGGACTTGATAATTTTGTATTGATAAGAACTTTCCACTTAGATAGGTTGTGACTGTACACACGCAGTGGGTATGCTAACACTAAAAATAAAAAAATAAAAATTTTAATAAAAAAAATTCAACCGACTTCCAACTCAAAAAATAATTTTAACTAAAAAGCAATAAATAACATCCTACCTATGTGCTACCTTCTGATCAGTTTGAAGGCGGTGCCAAGCCAGTGTCGTGTTTTAATTAAAGCTGTTTCTGGAATAACCACAGAAATTTTGTAGTTTAAACGTATTTAATTAAAACATCACTGGCTTGGCACCGCCTTCAAACTGATCAGAAGGTAGCACATAGGTAGGATGTTATTTATTGCTTTTTAGTTAAAATTATTTTTTGAGTTGGAAGTCGGTTGAATTTTTTTTATTAAAATTTTTTGGTTATACCTAACATTTCTACATTAGAACCTCCACGATACCTAGTTCTTAAAAAAATATCTTACTACAAAAAAATAATCGCGTGCGAAATTTTCAATTATTTCATACTAGCGGACGCCCGCGACTTCGTCCGCGTGGAATTATGTTTTTCACAAAATCCACGAGAATCATGAACTTTTCCAGAGTGAGAGTCAATCTAGGTTATTATCTATCTTCGTTTTCAGCCAAATCGGTTCAATAGTTACGACGTTAAAGAGTAACAAACATCCATACAAACATTCGCGTTTATAACATTAGTAAGATTTTCATACCTTTAGGATGATACTTACGTCTAACACTCGAGTTTATAATTGTACCTGGGCAGACAATTGCCATTTTGGTTCAACTTACTTGCCACGTTCTATATCTATTTTTTTATTTTTATACGTGTTTTCTTGTACCAAATCGTAAATCTATGTGTGTTTGCAGTCCGTGAGTGTACCTAAGCTGTAAAAACTCATTATTGCAATCTACTTGTAGCTAACCTTGATTGAGAATGATCTTTAAATGTCAATCATTATAACAAAATATTGTCATTGATAAAATTCAAAAGTCCATGGTATTCTCGTAAAAGTAGAATAATTTCAATTTAAACAATAAAAAATTTCCTAATTCTAAGAGAAATCTGTTTGGAATTAGATACTATAATTGAATGCAAATTAATATTTAAAAAAAAAATATAATGGATTTTAGGTAATCAAAGAGTGTTCCCATATCAGTCGCAGTAGCAGCGGCGTCGAGCGATGACCCTGCGAACTCCTCGACGGCACATATCTCCTCGCACCAGGCGCAAATTTCAAGCCATCAAAAACTTCATAAGACGAGCATTAGGTGAGTCAATTTATTTATTTCTTAACCATTTAACCATTCCAAACAGATTTTTTTTTCTTTAAAATTTAGCCCTTGATTACAATCTCACGGTAAGAAATGATGCAGTCTAAGATGGAAGCGGGCTAACTTGTTAGGAGGAGGATGAAAATCCACACCCCTTTCGGTTTCTACACGGCATCGTACCGGAACGCTAAATCGCTTGGCAGTACGTCTTTGCCGGTAGGGTGGTAACTAGCCACGGCCGAAGCCTCCCACCAGCCAGACCTGGACCAATTAAGAAAATCTCAATCTGCCCAGCCGGGGATCGAACCCAGAACCTCCGTTATTTAAATCCACCGCGGATACCACTGCGCCGAGGAGGCCGTCAAATACAATCAAAAGAATAATGATATACAAGAATAAATACAATCAACTTGAAAGGGAAGGGTCTCTGTAGGCAAGAAGTAAATGCACATTAGTCAAAGCGAAGCTTCACCGGGTCCACTAGTAGGTACATATTATATTGTCTGTTCGCGATAAACTTACAAAGTATAGATATAGAATGAATGATATGATATGAATTCATGGTGATTTATGAAAAAGTGGTAGTCAGTGGCGTGCACTTCATAGATGCATCAATACGCTGGATTCATTACGAACCTGCATTGGAGGAGGAATTTTCCATTTTGTACAATATTTATGTGTAGGTGCAGAATTATAAACTCATCCAAATTCTCTTGTAATTTAGGTACTTCATCTCAACCAGATACCAAAACATCTTCAAGCATCGAAATTAGCGTATCAGACATTAAAAGCAAAATAACAGATATAGAGCAGCAACTCAGCACCGTCAGCAAACACTGCCAAGATTTAAGTTGCGTCGAAGAAAGTTTTAAAGAAGAATCGGAAATTATATCACTGCAGTCTCAACAAAATGTCGAAGCTATGAAAAATACAGAAAGTAGCGCTGCAAAAGATGTAGAAACAAAACTACTTTATAAGTCTTTGAACAGCCAAGATCGTTACAACAATAAGAAATACAGTGTAAGCGCCAAACAAAATGACAATGCAAACGAGATTTCATCTGATACCCAAAGTGTCGACCGAGGAGATAGACAAGATTTTAAATACAAACGAGAAAATATCAAGTTTGAAAATGAAAGGCCCGAAAGGCCTGAATATGCTCCAGTTCGCCCAAAAAGAACACATCGAAAATATAAAACTACAGGACCTATCAATTCAAGAATCAGTTTTCACTCTTTAGTTGACAAAGGAAATAAATATTATACAAAACCTCGATATTCAAGTCACCATGAAAAAAGACACTCGAGGAAAGAATATACCGAACCTTTAATTTCAAAAGAACATAGTAATAAAGAAGCTTTTCGTGATATTTTAAAGAATAATGAAAGAGAGCGTGGTGACAGACATAAAAGTAAAAGAACAAAACGTGTTTATTCCGATGTTGATAAACATTTTATTGAATCCATAATTAAAAAACAATACAAACCCGTTAAATTATTCGGTAGAAGAGATTCAGGTTTCAGTCAGTTCTCTGCCCCAGTATGCCGTGATCAAGAATTAGTAGTAGGTGGTGATGATATTCATGAAGGTATTGAGTTATGTTCATGTTGCTTTGATAAATGTAGAAGGAAGAGGCACCACTGCGCTCCTCAAAGCGACTTTGATATGAGGAGTATTTGCGATACACGGCTTTACAGTTCAAAAAGAAATAGAAGAGTTAAAGAAAGAGAAATAAATGATTATAATAATTCTGCCTTATATGATGTCGTTCCTGTAAAAGAAAAATCGAGCCCAAAAACAAGAAAAAAGTTCACAGATGATTATATATCATATCAATGTTGTAAGGAAGTTCCACCGTCCCCGAGGAGTAATAGACCGAGGCTTAATTTAAAAGTACAACATTGTGAAGACTATGAGGATACCTTATATAACGAAAGAATTCAGTATCGAAAAATATCGCCCACGCGAGACGTAAGAAAGAAATTTTTAAATGTGATGGACAGTGATGAGTCCGCAGATTGTTATCCTCAAAAAATACAACCCATAATATATAACAACCAAAAGTCTCGTAAACTTGTTTTAACTGAAGAAGACGTCGAAACAATGAGCAGTCTACAACATCCCAAAGTCGCCAAAGAACAAGTTAATATATCGAATAATGATACAACACTAAACACGCAATTAACTGAATCAGCCACAGACAAACCCGACAGGACGCTTTCTGAAATCAAAGATATACTTAAAACTTTAATGCTTGAAATAAAAAAAGAATCCTCGTTTAGTGAAAAATCTGATGGAACCAGTAAAAATAATAATAAACTGACTCAAGAAAATTCAAACACTTTACCAAATAGCAATAACAACTATAGACAAATTCCGCCATTTATGCCAACATTTCCAAATCCATGCTGCTATCCAGTTTTACCTGTCTGTCCTATGTCGTGCATGCAAAATGGTTACGTAATATCAAGTCCTAGTTATACTTGCAATATGTGTGCAAAAACTTCAAAAGAACATGCTTGTCTCGGTAATGATTCAAATAACAAAAGCACACCCGTAGAAGAAATGAACGAAACGCAAGAGCTCATAAAGGAAATTTATAAATGTGTTTCACAAAAACCAAAATATCATCAGACAAGAAAATATGACGGCCACGGTACAATTAGCGCTAGATCAAAATCTGAACATTTGCTTGACAAAAACTTACTTGCCGGCGGATACCCAGGAGGGAGTAGTAAAGCTTCCAAACTCGATGCCAAAATTGGTACATCTCATCTAAAATGCTACTCAAAAAGCTGTGAAGCGTTTGGATCACGCATTCCTTCTGATACATATAATACTGATGCTAGATGTTCCGATACAATTTTAGATAAACTAAGCTTAGAAGTAACACAGTCATGTTCCGAAACCGATTTAAGTGCTTATATTTCGGAAGAAAAGGTATTTATTGAATTTGATTTTTATGAATATTTCATTTTGACTCTCTCGTCTCTTAAAGGCTTCTCCCGTAGTGGATCGTTAATAAAAAATAAAGTTTAAAATCTATTATCCGACTACGTAAAAACGTGGTCTAAAAATGACGAAACAAGAAAATATTTCAGATAGAAATAGACAAAAGCATAGGTACAAAAATAGCCAAGGTAAAGCCGTGGTCGCACCCATTATATACCTAGCATGTAGCTGTGTATAAAATGGAGGTTTTCCTGGCATAATCACACAAGTATATACATATAGTAGGTGCGACCTCGGCTCTACCGTGACAATTTTTGTACCTATGCATTTATCTATCTATTTTTTTGAATTTTTCAGGTAAAACGAGGAAAATTATCAAAAGTTCTCAATTCCTTTAAACTATTCAAAAATAAAAAGAAAAATGTGCTTGAAGAAATGAACGAAACTGAGAGTACTGTAGAAGATATTCCAAAAAGTCCCTATAACCAACACATTCAAAGCTACGCAATGCATAGTCAGGAATATTACAATGCGCCACCACTCGGACAATATTGCTGCCCTTCGCGCCATAAATGTCTCCCACAGAACTACACACACACTCCACCTAACAATTTTTCTAACAAAAATAACAATAATTACCACGATCGCGCTCCTGACCGTCAATGTTTCCCAAAATATCCAAGAGCCCCGCCTTATCCCAACTGTGATAATTTCTACGACCAAATCCCTCCCCAAGTGCCGGTGTGCCTCAGAGAAATTGAAGTAAAAAGCATTGGTATTCAGAGTGACAGGAAAGAGTCTATTCTGGAGAAAATCATAAAGAAGATACCAGCACAGCAAGCGAGCAACCAAGGCGCCTCTCGACACGCCACATTTGATAGTAAGAAAAACAATTTTTGGAAATCTTTCCCAGATAACGCTAATCAAAACCACCATGACACTATAAACTTTTCTTACAAAACCCAGAAGGATCTAGCACAACGGGATATGAATCTTAAGAACGCAATGATTAAAAAACTTTTCTACAAAAGAAACCCATTCTCGCCCAGCAACTTGATAATGCGAACTCTACTCGGCAAAAATAAGTCTCTTTACGACAACCCTCCACAGGCGTTCAAACCTCGGATGTTCTTTTAAGTGCATGTTCTAGTTCCTAATCATTTGTAATTCTTAGTAAAATTGTTTTGTGTGTGTAATTTCTGTTTTGGAAAAAAGTTGGTTGGATTAAAATAAGAAAATTGTTGAAAATTTTGTTTCAGTTATTTCAATCAAGTGTGGATATTCTTATATACAGGGCGTCCCGTAATTAATGGATAAAACGCAAACCGATAAACCACCTAATTATCTAAAAGTAATTTAAATAATAAATAGTTTTCCAAAAATCCCTAGGGTGACCAAGTTATATTTTTTTTCGGAAATTTCAAATTTTTCTATCTTGAATCAGTTTTTTCAATGCTGTAGCTGATTTTAAAAATCTGATTTTTGTTAAAAACTAAGAAATAAATTACCAACGTACTTTAATACAATTTTTATAAATAATGTTTTATTTGTTTTGTAAGTTTTGAGTGCAATCATCATTTTCCTTTCATTGAGATTATACGTTTAAAAATGTATGGGACTGAAGTGTACCATCATTTTAAAAACTAGTAGGTACATACGTTGTACGAGGTTTGTAAATTGATATAAAGTGTCTCCTTTTTGTAGTTACAAAATGGCTGGTAAAATGTATAGGATGGTTTGAAAACCACCGGTGGTTTGGGCACTCAAATGCCCCGCAGCGGGAAGACTGAATTTTTTTGTAAATTTTTAATAGTACTATATATATTTTTAATATAATTATCATTGTTTATAATACAAAAGGACAACTATTATATAAATTAGAGAAAAAGATAGTGTTCTATGTCTATGGAATAGCTAACATATGCACAGACTACCTACTATATAACTAGTGTATGGGTAACTTGAACTGGCGACTAAAATTTTTCAAAAGGATTTAAAAAATAAATCCGAATAATCTACTTGTCAAGACAGATGAACAAAATCATCATATTTATTTAATTCCGTTTTTAGATATTACTTAATATACTTATTAAACCCAACAAAATGTAATTTTAATATAAATTACCCCTCAGTGTTTAAAAAATTGGGAAATTAGTGGTGTAGAAATATGGAAAAGTAAGTGTTACACTCCGACACTACCTACGTCGAAGTTACAGTTGAAAGTATCACTTGAATTGGTTGAAAATTGTATAGCTATGTTTTAAAAAGCAAAAGTTGCGGTTTTTCACGTTTTCTGCATAGCTGGGCACCGTTAATCAAATAGTTAACTTCGTTAATCGTTAATCCGCTACAAAAAAAGTTAGCTTCGTTAAACGTTAAATCGTTACATTCCGGAAGAATTAACGCAAGTTAACGTTAATCGTTAATCCGTTAATATGACTGGTTAATATTGCATTTTTATATCATTGTGTGAGATTGGAAATTTACCATTGGAAAAATAAAGGTGAGCGCTGGGGAAAAGTGCCATAATTTGTTTTTAGTTGATTTTATCAATAATTTTAACATAAATATAGTAATTTATTGATTTATTTGAAAAAAAATCTTTCATAATTTCTTACTTGTCTAAACCTGTTAATCACGTCGCGCGGTAAATAGTAGCCATTGGATTAACGCTTAACGGACTTCTGCATATTAACGGAAGTTAACGGGTCCGTTAACATTTTTAAAAGTTAACTTAAAAGTTAATCCGTTAATCAAAATGTTAACTTCGTTAATTAACGATTAACGGATTAACGAGTTAATGCCCAGCTATGGTTTTCTGTATTCTGAAGTCACGTGTTCCTATATGAGTAAAAGAATATTAATTTTTTTTCAGCGACCAAAACAAACCTCACAAACAAAGGTTCAAAGGTATTGAGAACTTTTTACGAAGAGTTGCTTTCAATTTAGGTGAATATATATCTGATAATATACCCAACCAAATACATCTACTAGTAATTAGGCAGAATAAGGTAAAAGTGTTATGTAGCTACTTTCCGATTATGATATAAATCCATATTAATTGGAAAAGTTAAAACTTTTTGTAGCTCAAAATTCTAAAGCGCGTTTAAATTTTAGCAACACTTTAGTGTTCTAAACTGACTTTAAAAAATTACATGATTCACAAATTATATATTTTTTACAGGCAATTCCCCATCGCAGACTGAAGTTAAAATCATATCATGTGTTCCCATCGACGTAACCGATTTACAACATCGCATACAACACTTAGAGAGGCAACTGCAAGAAGTGAGCAAAAAGAAGTTGCCTAAAACGCCGGCCACGCCCCCGCCGCAGACGCCGCCGCCGTCTTCGATGTGGTCGTCCCCGATGATGCAGCCGTCGATGATGCAGCCGTCGATGATGTGGCCGTCGCCAATGATGCAACCACCGGTATGCTGGCCACAACAGCCGATGCAGCCGTGTGTGTGCCCAGACAAAGGGTTGGCTGGACAGCAAGGACAATCGTCGCAACCGGGACTAGCAGGAGTACAAGGTTTAGTGGGGCAGGCAGGACTACAGGGTTTAGCGGGGCAGGCGCCAGCACAGCCACAGCCAGCTCCGTGCACGTTTACGGAACCATGCGTGTGGTACTCCCCGAAAAGCGACTCGGGAGCTACCGGTGTAAAACCGACGGTTGTAAAACCGACAGTCAGTGTCAAAAGTAGCAAAACGAAAAAAGGTGGCACGGTTGTGAACACGGCGCTGCTCGATACTTACTCTGGGCAGTCGGTAGCAAACGAGTACAGCAGCGATAAATCGTCGAGGAGCATCCGCTCCCGTGACCAGCCGACGTACAGCGGCTGCCGCACGTCCAAGCAGGCGAGGCAATCTAACGTCTCCTTCGTACTACACGCCATAACAGCTGATAACCAAGCTTATTACGATTTTAGCTCGAATGATAAAATTAATCTGGATAAAACAGACCCTGCTACTGATAACATAAGCATTTTAAAAAGACGAAAGAAGAAAAAGGTCGCCAAGAAAAAGAGTAAATTGAAAGCACAACTAGTATATTATGCTCAACACAAACATAATGACCCATTTAATAAGAAATATAATTTGACCAATTTTGTATCTTCTAAAACTGACACATTTTCAATAAGCCATGCATATTTGGGTAAGGTAATTAGAAAACAATATGATCCCAAATATGTAGTGCAGGAGTTCTCAGACACCAGTCACTTTTCGCAACCAGTTTGCAAAGATAATGGTGTTAATTCGATTCCTCCCCGCATGTCAGAGTCTGACGTATGCTCGTGTTGTCATGGACGATTTCAAAACGTCGATAACTATATGCCAAAAGGATTCGATTCCCTAAACAACATAACAAAATACGATAAAAGCCATACCAATAAGCTATATTATGATTCAAATCTATATGATGTGGTGCCTGTAAAAGAAAATACAAATAATAAATATCTAAAGGAAAGATTTTTGCCTAAAAGGAACATAGAAAACAAACTTTGTCCGGAACATTATAGAAACAAATACGAATACAATCCTAAAGCAGTTAATATACAAGCTGAAAAATTTCTTACACGACACAATAAATCAATTGCTCAAAAAATAAAACGCAAGAAAATGTTAGACCAATATATTGCAGAACAACAGGAAATTAATAAAAAATATCACAAAATTAATAAAGAGTCACAAAACATCTATCCCAGTGGTTGCGGAGACATATCAAAAAATAAACCTCTTTTTGTAGAAAATTTAAACAAAACTACTGGACCTGTAAAGACAATTTTACTTAAAAATGTATCAATTGGATCAGATAACTTAACGTCAAAACTACTTTGTAACAATCAGAGTACTCAATTGGAATCGATATCAGATGAAACCAAAACTGAATCAACGTTAAATCAAATAAAAAGTATTTTGCAATCTGTTTTAACTGAAGTAAAAGCCAATGCTATAGTCACCGCTGCTTGCGAAACAATGACAAAAAGAGATGCTTTTGTGCAAATAGGATTTTCCCAAAACAACTTGCAGGGCCGTTCGACCTTACTCCGAAGCTACACTTATAATCATTCGTCGAACGAAAATCCTTACTTGCCTTCATGTTCTAGACAAATGTGTACTGCCCAATATTACTTACCTGGCTTCCCATATCAACCTTCTTTTAAATATTTACAAAACTTTCCAGTAATCGTTCACCCGTCTGGAAGACATTTATGCGACTGCTATTACAAAAATAGTTTGCATAAATATTCAAAATACAAGGAAGCTTTAGCGGCCACAACTGCCACTAATAAAGAAGTTGAGGGAGCTGGGAATAAAGAGACTAAAAAACTAATTAAAGAAATTTACAAGTCCGTGGCTATGAATATGGACTTCCCATCTAAAGAAAAGTCTACTAGCGAGTATGAGGACACGAGTTCTGCTAAAAACGATTTAATTAACGATTTATCAAAGAAAAGTATAAAAGATATACGTGGCGCTGGTATAGAGCTGGTAAATAAAAAAAACGTTGAAGTTGAGGCTTCTATTTCATCGAATTTATCTAATAATAATGGGGCACTGTGTGCCGCTACCCACACTCAGGCGGACCGGAAAGCACGGTACGACAAGTTGACAAGACATGAAGCTACGCACAGATACCAACAACACAGTACTGACACAATTGTTGAAGACGATGAAGAAATCAACGCATCCAGTGACAATACCGACGATACCGAGGATACAATGGAGGTTAAGGTGATTAAAGCACAGGTAAATGTTTAGTTCAACCTGATTATTTCTTAACTAGTCCGATATCCGATCCTGTAAAAATCCTTTACAGATATGTGTTTTAATAATAATTTAAGACTTCAGACTTAGAATTTGAATACGAGTGTAAGTTCTTTTTTTGCCAAAATTATGAGATCTGTCCGGTTATTATCACGCATCTTTTTTATCCTCATCAACTCCTAGGCTTAGGCAATAGACACTCTTAGATTAGATGAATTTTTCTTTGTTCTTTTTCTTCATATAACTCGCATATAAATAAACCTAACCTAACCTAACCTAACCATTTAATCTCCAGCCGAAACATGTAAAAAAAAGTCTCCTGAGAAGGATGTTTCAATCTGTAAAAGTTTTTAAGAGAAGAAAAGCGGATAGTAAAACACAAATCGAATGTGCCGATGCGTCCGAAGCGAGCGACTCGGATGATTATGAAACAATATACAGCGGCAGAAGTGTTGTACCCGCAAAGAACAGGCAGACTTACAAGCACAAAAGTAGAGCAATGGCTGAATCAGGCAATCAAAACGCATGCACCAGATCGCTCGACAAAAGACCCCCATACTTAGAGCAGGAATACAGAAGGCAATGGAATGAACGACTCATATTTGACAAACAGGAGAGAAAACATTCATCTAAGGGATCTTATTACAATCAATCGCCTGAATACGCTCATCCTGCTTTTTGGAATAGTTACGAAGCGAGAACTGCTACAGAGGAAGGAAACCTTTCGAACCAACTCAAACCTATCAGTTTTAAAATGAAAGGAAATAGGAAAGTAAAACAGGAGTCCCTGAAAAAGTAAACAACGGTATTGCAAAAGAAAAGTGCCGTTTTATTAAAAAAAATATAGGCTATGGCCATAAGTTATTTATTTGGTAAAAATAGGATAAAAAGTACAAGTTTATTTTGGACAATTTGCCACTTCTATGAACATACTCGTATTAGGTATAACGTCTTAAACGGCTTAAAGCTTGAAATTGAAATTCGTTGAACTTCAAAGTTTCAAAAATATTACTTCTTCACCACTACTTACAGAATCAGATACCACTGTGTATATTTATAAACTATTTTACCTTGTTATTAGAAATGATTAATTGTGGTGCACCCGTATCGTTTCGTTCGTAAATAAAATAAAAGTAAGTTTAATTCAAATAAAATACCTCTTAATGTTTCCTCGATATTTTATTTTTATAATAATAAATAAACAACTTAACTAGTACTCGTACGTGTAGCTAGCACTCTCAATCGTCCATATACTTGTATAAAACTAGGGCAACTTCAAGTCCATCTTCGCTCTGCTCTGTCGGAGGTGTCTCAGGTCGTCTATCACGAACCTGTACATAAAGAATACGCCTGGGGGTATTTTGACTTAAATAAATGACGACGCGTTATTATTTTTAAATATTTTTCCATAATGCGAAGGTCCGAAATACATTGCAATATTTGTAGTAAAAAGAATCATCATTGAGAAAACGCTATGAATACAGAATGAGAATTCTGCCTTCTACAGACTAGCGTTTTATACGTGTTTAACTGTTTAAGCGTGTATTCGAACAGTGCGTGTTGCCAGTGATGACTTACTCCGATACTTGGTCGCTGACTGTGGCCGTAAGAGCCGGAGCCGACCCCGACAGGTGTTTTGGCTCGTATAGTCAAAAACATATTAAAAAACGAAAATTTTCATGTAATCACGTCTCAAAGATATGAAAAAAAAATCTACCTAGTAGATCGATGATTAGCTATTTAAGACCATATTAAAATAGTCTATTGTCTCATGGTAACTTTAGGCCAGAGACTTTGACCACCACTGCCTTAATGTGAAAAGCACATATGTGTGCCTAGTGGCAGTTTTCAATGTTTTCATACTGTGACGATCGCGTAACCGTAAACGCGAATTTCGATGGAACTGAAACAGCGCCATCTAGTGGCACTACTGTTATTTCAATTGTGCAGTAGTGCCACTAGATGGCAACAAAAGTGGCAAGTGGGTACCTGTAAAAGAGGCCGGGCAGCGCGGCGGTGGCGAGGTGCCACAGCGCGTGCGCGTCCCAGCCCAGGCGCGGCGCGAAGTCCCACAGCTCCATGGCGAGGAACAGCGCCGACAGCGCCGTGAACGCGCCCAGCCGCCACACGTAGCGCGCCGCCGCCCAGCGCCGCGCCGCCCACCACAGCCACAGCGCCGAGCCGCACGCGCCTGCCGCACACGTCACCGCCACTTACTGACTCCGGCCGCTCAGAGATTGCGTTTCTGACATCACTGTCTCATCTGTCTCTCACTGTCTGTCTCATCACTACCAAAACAAACGGTTGACATGACCTTGAAATTACGTGGTCAAGACTTTTAAAAACTATTGTTTTTGTATTTGTTAATTAATTAATCGTTAATAATTTTAGCCCAAAATTAATAAGTTTATTATAAGTTTGCATAACTATTCAATTTTTAATGTTATTAGGGATAATAAAAGATATTTAAAATTTTGCCGTTAATTGTACGCCAGTTCAAAGTTACATCGTGCATTCGATCACGACCTCGAAACGCAATCTCTGAGCGGCCGAACGTTTATACGTTAACGAGCCCATTTAGTTTAGTAGCCTTGTCCAAGGTTGTATTTACCTAGGCGGCACTGGACAAACACGGTTCTATTTTACCCGACTGCCTGAAGGTTTGTTTTTCGCGCGTATCTTGTATGTATGTTCTTTATTACCTCATATCTTCTAAAAGATATACATAATTAAGATATCGAGATTTGGATAGGTGAAGTTAAAATATAAATAACACGACGACTGTGAGAATATATGAGGTAAAAAAAATCATATATTACAATATGGGTATCAAATTCAAGGGCTCATTATGATGATTTTAAAATATGACCCATGGCTATGTTAAGTAATGTTAAGTACAATTGGAAAACGTTATTTTTCCGAACTTACCAAAACCCTTCACTCTTGCCATAACGTTATTTTTCCGGACGCATTTAAAAACCCTTGCTCAAAAAAATTGAACGCTTGCTCTTGTCATATTTATAAACATGCGAAGTTTAAACCTCAACTTTGTTCAAAGTAAAAAGGACCTTATCACTACTATTTAAAGTTCACTCTAGTTTTCACAGATAATCCATAGAGTTCTCACCAAAGAAGATGTTAACTTTCATGTTGTAGTCGTAGTCGATCCTGCCGCTGTAGAGGTAGCGCGCGTGCGCCGCGTAGTACAGCGCCAGCAGCACTACCACACCGGCGCCCAGCACTCGCCCGCGCAAGTACGTTATCCTACAGATATTAACTTCTAATATCAAGTTTCATCATCATCATCATCATCATCATCATCATCATCATCATCATCATCATCATATCAGCCGATGGACGTCCATTGTAGGACATAGGGCTTTTGTAGGGACTTCCAAACTTCACGATACTGAGCCATCTGCATCCAGCGAATCCCTGCGACTCGCTTGATGTCGTCAGTCCACCTGGTGGGGGTCGACCAACACTGCGCTTTCTAGTGCGGGGTCGCCATTCCAGCATTTTCGAACCCCAACGTCCTTCGGCTCTTCTAACTATGACGTGTTGATGAAGTAGACTGTTCAATTTAAGCAGTGGCGTAGCGAGTCTTGGAGAGGCTCTGTATCAAAATTAGTTAAGGGGTCCAAATGAAGCTTAAAGTTTTCTCACAAGAAAAACCAAAAAATGTTCACTTGAAATAAATATGACAGTAACAGCCCATGTAGAATGGTTTTTTAACTTTTGGGCGCACGCTTTTAGCCATGGAAAAAAAAAGGATTTCTTTTTTTTTTTACTATTGTCACTTCTGAAGTGAAAACTGCTGGTTTTATGTGTTTTCCTGGGAAGTACCAGATTAAGTGATATTGTAGATTTTTTACAAATTTTTTCACACCTTTCACACCTAAGCGACCCCTGCAGTCCGGGAGGCCCCGTATTATTACGGCTGATACGGCGGTAGCTACGCCCCTGTGTTCAAGACTCGACACGTACTGACCTGGCTATGGCCGCTATGAGCAGCGCCATGACCATGGAGAGCGCACACGCGTAGTCCATGAATTCCGTGAAGAAGGTGTCGCGCGCGTGGAACGCGGCCGACCACAGCCACGCGTTCATGCACACCTGACACAAATGACAATTACTTTTTATTTCACTACTAGCAGACACTCGCGACGAAGTAGTAGTAGTAGGCGAAGTATCCTATGTCCGTCTCCTGGTTCTAAGCTACCTATCCACCAATTTGCAGTCAAATCGGTCCAGCCGTTCTTGGGTTATAAATAGTGTATGTAACACGACTTCCTTTTATATGTATATGTATATAGATAATACAAAAATCATAGTTTTTAAGCCAACAATTTAGGAGGAGATCCTTAATCCAATGCATAGGTAATTATATTGATTTTTTTCATGTATCATTACATCACTATTTTATTTAGATTTGAGAGTGTGTAACAGCAAGATCTTCTAGTGTTAAACTTGTTACAAGCGGAATGTTTGTCAGTCAATGATCTGGCACATTTGCCTTGGTGCTGCCTTCAAATCAATCAGTTTCACAAACAATGTTCAATAAATAAATTATTAATGAATAATAAAAAAAAATATTAAGTGCAAAAGAATAACAAATCAAAGCTAAATAAAATATGTTTTAAATTGTATATTTTTACAAACAACAAAACCTGCAGATAAGATGTTATAAAATAAAATATACCCAAGCAAACCAATGCCAAAACATGATCATAGGTGTGTCATCTAGAGGGAATTCTGTGATGATCCTCTTGTACATCTTCATGTGTATCCACAGGTTGAGCACAGACGCGAACGCCGAGGCGGGCTCTTGCACGCCGAGGATCCTCCGGAATGGCCACTGTCGGTATAACAAGTTAAATTTTTAACTAAAAACAAGTTAAAAAATTTTGATAATCATCCAAACATTGTTTTAGTTAATTTTTTTATTATTTTATAGTTAATTAAATTATAGTTAATTAAATTACAATATTTGTGTCAGAAATTATATTACAACAGAAAACAAACAATATATTATACATTTTTATCTTACAGTATTAAGAATATTCTAGCTAAAATCAATTATCTTGTAACAAAAATCACATCTTAAAAAAGAGGGCTATGTTCAGCAATTCATCCACTGATAATGATAATGATGATAGGGTTAAAAGATTATTTAATCTTGTCTCAGAATGGTAAAAATATAGTCAGCAGTATAGTACTTACTTTTCCATGAAACTTAGGTATGTTGTAGCCCCTCTCTATGTAGCCCTGCACCGTCCGCCACATGCAGTGGTAGCGGCACTCATCCTCACACTTCCACACCAGCAGCCAGGCACTCAACTCCTGCTGTTTGGCAGCCTCTGCAGTAAATTCTCCATCTAGAGTAAGAATGTGAATCTATACTAATATTATAAACAGGAAATATTTGATTGTTTGTTTGTTTGCATTAAATAGACTCTGAACCAATATGAAAAATTCTTTCACCAATGGAAAGCTACATTATCAGGGACTAACACAGGCTATTTTTTCCCTGTATTTCCATGGAGGAACTATCCTGTGCAGGAGACACGTCAGGGTTCTGCTAGTATTTTAGATAATGCCTAAAGAATATCATCTGACTAATAAAGATAATTAACTTGAAAAATGATTGATAATAATTGAATGGTAAACTTTAAAATTACAAAAATATTTTCTTAAATAAAGATGATTATTATTATTATTATTAAAAAGTCTGGAAATTAATCTAAATTAATCAATTAAGCTAATGATAAAGAAATTTAAGGACAGGCCTATTGTTTACCATCATTCTTCCCTCCATTTGTATTAGTAGGTAGTAACAAAAGAATTTGAATTTAACAGTATAATATTATTATTAGACTGATAATGGAGGTGAAGTATCCCTGAAACATTATTGACACTACCTGTATTTTAATTTTAAGTATTCGACTAATTATCATCACTATCATCTAAGAATAATTACCTGACATTTCAAAAGTGCTTGCAAACGAAGCCTAGTAAAAACAAATGAATTTTGATCTAACTGTTTGGAAGGTAGCAGGTTCCATGAATTTAAACCCTCAATTGGTCCAACCTGCATAATTAGCTACCATACTTACCTGCGATGGAGCATAGACTTACAAACTTACAGCCTTGTTATATTGAGATATGTCTGGCTATTGCAGACTGTCCTTTGATGAATCATTAACAACCCATATTAAGCTCACTTTTGAGCACGAGTCTTCCCTTAAAATGAGAGGGGTTAGGCTTATAGTCCACCACGCTGGCCCAACGCGGATTGGCAGACTTCACACACAGAGAATTAAGATAATTCTTAGGAATGTATGTTTCCTCGTTGACACGAAATTTCTTAAAAATGCACATATTGGAGGTGCATACCCCAGACCAGATTCGAAACTATGTTAGACAGCAGTTTCGGTATACTTAACTAAGGTGCAGTTGAAATTTTTGCATTTCTGTAAACATTTCTGATAAAAAGGCGATTTATCGCCATCACTAGTCGAAATATAGGGAACTAGTAATGATAGTGAGAGTAATAGCACACAATACTTTATTTCGAACATTGTTAAAAATATTAAAGAAAAATTTAATCGATCAGTCACACAATTTTATAGAGATTAAAACATATTCTTGTTAGTAGTAGTAGAAATAATATTATTTACGTATTGTTAATGTATTATAAACGCACTCGTTTTGTTTGGATATTAAACAATCAATTAAGTATCTACAACAATTCAAATCTTGGTTGAAAAATTATTAAACTACAAACATGACGTTTGATTTGAATGGTAATAAAATAAACACAGACCACAGATCACTATAGACTAGAAACACAGACACAGAGTAAGCAGAGTAATAAACAGCTACAGATAAACAGCCAAAGAGTAAATCACACTCACAGATTCAACCAAAGATTAAAATAATCCAAGCAAAGAATTAATTACTCCCAAAAACAAACTATTTTGATACAGAATACATACATTAAGTAATACTGACAAAGTTAAGCAAACATGCTTAAAATTACAAAGATAATCCTCTAATCTATTTAAGGCAAAGATGCATTTTTATCAGCATGTAAACTTGTACTGAATCGTAAATCTATGGTAAATACTTTAATTTTTACACGTTTTGAAGTCCTCAGACGAATTTGTTTTGAAAGGTCTCAATAAATGTTGCTCTGAGTAAAGTGAGTCTTCACCATAGAATTATAATTATTAGGTACTTGTTGAGAAAGAATACATTATGGTACTTGTACCGAATCGTAAATCTATGGTCTTCACAATTTGATTTTCGAGTTTTTGACTTTGACAATTTTCATTTGACGTTTGTGTTTGTGACATAAACATAACCATAGATGATACATTATATATTGAGACATAACCTCGAAATCGAATAAAACTTTTTTGTGTAGTGAGTTGTAAATAAAAATTAGAAATAGAAATTAGAATGACTTAAAGCCATTTAAAATGGTATTCCTTAATAGAACATGGTTTGCAGTTAAAGAATTTAAACGCCCTAGAAAATACCTTACAAGTAAGTTCATAGATACAGTGAGAATTCATGTAAAAGGAGGCACAGGCGGCAGCGGGATACCTAAATTTGGAGGACTCGGAGGACAAGGAGGATGTGTTTACTGCGTAGGCAAAGAAGAGGCCAACTTAAGGTCTATTATGCATAAATATCGGGGCAAAAGTATTATTGCGGGACATGGAGAAGATAGTCGTAAAACAAAGATAGTGGGTAATCCCGGGGCAGACGTAAAGCTAGAGGTCCCACTGGGTGTCACAGTATACGGAGAAGATGGTCGTGTACTGGGAGCAATTGACAAAGAAGATGAAATACTGATAGTAGCACGTGGGGGTCCTGGTGGGACAAAAGAAAATAATTTTCTTGGACATTTTGGTCAAATACATCACATACGGTTAGATTTAAAATTGATTGCAGACATTGGGCTCGTAGGGTTTCCAAATGCAGGAAAAAGCTCCTTGTTACGAGCTATTTCAAGAGCCAAGCCAAGAATAGCAAATTATCCTTTTACTACAATAAAACCTAATAAAGGAATTATACAGTATGGGGACTTGCGGCAAATATCAATAGCAGATCTACCTGGCCTTATAGAGGGTGCTCATATTAATGTAGGATTAGGACACAAGTTCTTGAAACATGTAGAAAGAACTAAACTTTTACTATTCATAGCTGATGTACAAGGCTTTAAGTTAAGCCATAAGTATCCATTTAGGTCATGCTTAGAAACAATAATGCTCTTGAATAAAGAGTTGGAGCTTTATGATGAAGAGTTGTTGGACAAGCCAGCAATATTAGCTGTCAATAAGTTGGATTTGCCACAGGCAAATGAGAAATTTCTAGAAGTTAAAGAAGCTTTAAAGAATATGAATAAAGTCATTCAGAATTTACCAGTAGAAATAAAACCAAATAAAATTATTCAATTTGAGGATATAATAGGTATATCAGCCTTGAAAGGTGAATCTATAGAAGAGCTCAAACACTTGCTGAGGAAACATCTAGATGAATATGCAGAGGCTAACAACCCTGATATAGTTGATGCAAGTACCCTTTTGAGGAGGAATAGAGCTATTGTGGGGGAAAGAGGCTCTCAAGTGACTTAATAGTATAGTGCTAAGAAATTAGCTTGTTTGTAAATAAATTGATGTATAAACTTGAGAAACTGAATGTTTTTTTTTATTCAATGTTATTTTGGAACAGTTAGTAAAAACTAAAGATCTGGACTTTATGATTTATTATAAATTTATTTTAGTTAACTAGTAATTAAGGTATACAATAAAAAGCCCAATTTGGACAACCTATTTTTATTAAAGTAAAAGCTTAATAGCCTAAGAATAACCAAAATACAATTACAATGTTTACACTAATAACATATTTCAACTTTAGCAGCTCATACAAACTTATCACAGTACATTCTTGCCAATTATTTAATTGCTAGGCTCTTATCTGACAAGTAGAGTTGAGTATAATCTCACAATATAAGTAGCAATGCAGTTTAAGTGTGTCAATCTAATAAACAAGTTTGGTAGTTCAATTAATCCCAAAATCGTAATTTGGTTCCTAGTTGGTTTGGTTGGTAATAACAACCGGATAAACATCATCACTAAGACCAAAGAAACAATAACATTCCAAGCCAGCAAAGAGTTGGAAAGTTGTTACTATTAAACACCTATTTTTGGAACCAACATTTAGAAAATATTAAAAATAGCCACACTAATCCAAGAAGTGTGTCACAAGAAGTCCACTGCATGAGCATCTTGTTATAAAAATAAGTAAATAGTTTATGCTATTCAAGCTTCAATAATCTCTATTATCTTTAAACTAACAATTAAAATAATATGTATTCTGTGTACCTTGGAAATGAGACACTATTTGGATTACATTTTATATTTAGATAAGGTAGGGGTCCTTTACGTAAACCTTAATGTGTTTTCTAGAAAGATGCAAAAAAAATATATACTACACTACAATGCTATCTAGTGAGGTCTTTTGCTCTATCATATGATATGATGGTACTATAAACTACAACTTGGTGTTACAAGTCTAGCATCATAGAAAACAGGATTTTAAAATGCTGAACTATACACACAAAACCTAATTAATATAAAAATAATATTTTGCATTATTGAGTCAATGACTGGCACATGGCAGTGGCAATCAATAACTATTATCAAAAGACTCTGTGAATAGCCTAACTTTAGTGAATTACAATAACTCAAAAAACATGAAGGAATGGAAAGTGCCCTATGTTGCACAAACCTATGCATTGTTGTTTATACATAAGCTAAAGTTATTAAGCATAATGTTACACAATTTTTTCCTATATAGACTTAATACAATCAACTGACAAATATACAAAAATCTTATAATCTATATACAAACTTTGCAGTACAAAGTAAAAATAGTTTTCTATCTCTGCATTATTTTATTCAAGTAACATAACCAAATAACTAATTCTATATTGGCTATAATATTTAAGGTTCATTCCCATACATCAGTCACTAGATTACATTTATTTATTTATTTATTATTGTACAAAATACATATTGCAATTAGCCTAACCATAGTGCAACATAAAACACTTTTTTTTTACTGTGCACTGGTTACTGGTTATTACAATTATACGTGTACCTATGGATGAACACGAACAGCCACCATTCACTTCAGCTGTGAATACAGCCTACGTTTTTAAGTACATACATAGTGTATATTACCAATACTTTTAAGTAATATACTATGGTTTACATATACCATCATTCTGGAAAGTTATAAGTTCTGATCACTGTCCAGAATGATGGTTGTATGGATTGTCATGACTTCACTGATGGTCAATTAGACTGAGTTGTGGGAATAAATCCTTAAAGATTTCAATAAATTAAAAATAGAAATATGAAGGTAACACACTCGTAATGAATCTTTTAAGGTCCATAATGAACTGAGCTAGAAAACCATAAAAGAAAACTGAGATGTAATTTTTGTTTGAGAGAGGTTTTACAGCAAACATGTTCTAAAGCAATGCCAGAGATAAATAATATATTAACATTTTAAAAAGAAATGTCTGCTATTAGGGTGATAGAAAAGGACATAATTAATTAATTTTTTGTAGTTTTTTGTTCCACTGGTGTTGTTTAGTTACCCCTTCGCGCTCACGTGTATAGGCACAAGCATAGACTAGAAAACACTATGCTACTTACAAACTAAATAATGAATAAAGTGCAAAATCCAACATACATACGCAATGACTGTACATTTGCGTCTAACGTCCATTCAATCACGAGGTGCGTCCATTCCAGCAGGCATTTGTCAATGCAATTTCATGCACCACTGCAGTTGCAGGAAGAAATTATAGATACAATCTGCTCGGAGTTTTGCCCCACGTGATGGACACGCGCACAGTGATTCATGGAACAACATTATTTGCTCGGTACAAGCAGCACAATGCTGAGCTGGAACTTTTTAAGGTTGTGCCAAACATGATAATATAATGGTAATAGTACAATTTACGCAGTCGAAATTGTGGGCATGACCTAGTGTCAGTAGTGTAGTAGTTACGACCTTAGAGTTAGACCTAGTGTAGTAGTTGCAACATGCTTAACAATAGCTGACGAAGCGTACCAAATACAGTGACATCTCAAATTCGCCATTCGACGTATCCATCGGCAGCCGCATCTCAACAAACGTCGTCGCATTGAACGTGTTCGCGACTATTAAGTTTGCAGTTGTAAAGTTGCAAAAGAAAACATAATAGTAACTACACATTTATTCTAAATGTGATTAATATACCTCTTTCCTTCCAATTAGTCATAACTACTGTGTTAGGAATGTCATGGATCCGACAATAGTCCAACGAGTGAATAATGGCCTCATAACCATTGTGATGTTGGAGACCAGAGCGACCGGCGACCGTGACAGGACTACAGGGACTCGTCTGGGTACAAGTATCATTCTTATTATTACTTAGCACAAAATGTCGACAACTTATCTAAAGTGTTTTTTAGATAGCATGGGTACAGTGACAGTTGCCTTATGACGTTCATAATACGTACTGCCATTATCTATGCCTCCAGAAATAAGTATCAACTCTATCAACAAATCGCCATGTGAAAAGCAAGAGACCATCTTTTTGAAATATCATGTTAAATAAGATACTAGCGGACGTCCGCGATTTTGTCCGCCCGTAGATCTCATTTTGTGACAGGTCAGGGTAATCCGAACCTTGTCGAAAAATCCGTTCTTAGCGGACGTCTACCAACTATAAACTACCTCCCTGCTAAATTTCACGTTTGTACGTCAAGCTGTTTTTGATATTTCGTAATTTAACTTTCACTTTTATAAATTTAAATTAAACTAAAAAGAATACGTAAAAGATTACTTAAGATATAGAAAAATGTATGTATTTTAATTTTTCGTTTTAGGTACAGAGGTAGAGGTTTATAAAGACAAAATGTTCAAAAGACATTGTAGCTTAAATTGTTGGCAGCGCTTCGTATAATTTCAAACAAAGCAGTGAGTCGCGGTCGAGTCACTGTCACAGGTCACGGTCGCCAAAACCGAACGTTACCTTTACCTTTGGAACTATTGAGTTTTCAGTTGGTGCAGAATGAAAAAAAGTCATAATAAACAGCAATACTCATGTCCGTCTGTTGGGTGGACATTCGGCAAAGTCAAATGAACTGCATGTGCGTAGTGTCGTAGTCTCTGAACGTGCGTAGTGCCGTAGTCTCCTGGACACGCGTCCAGACTCAGTCGTCGTAGCCCTCCTCCGCCTCAGTAGCGGTCTCCGGCGATAGGGCGGAGTCGGCCTCCGCCGCTGGCCCGGGGTTGCCGGGCATAGAATCTGGGCTGCCGTTACCTGAAAATTTACAATTTTGAACGCCCGAGGTTTTTATAAATTCAAATTGTATTGCACATCTGTAGGTCTACAAATGTCCTACAATGACACATATCTCCTTAAGACAAAATAACGAACTATCGCTAAATTAAAAACGTCGTTTTATCTTTCGTTGCGAAGTTACGAAGGAGCGATATTTCCGGTTCGGCCGATATTTCGACTATATATTTTGCTCTTCACGAGTACCTAAGAATATGAAATATTGAGCTTTCCGTAAAAATCCCAATAGCAATTGTATATAGGGTAAAATGCTACAATACGCCCCACTTTTAAGTAAAGCGCAATAAAATAACCTCTAAATAAATGTAATCGTATATTTTACAAGATATGTAACAAACAGTTTATAAACTACAAAATGGCACCATAGTTTGGTAAAAAATCCTTATACACTAGCTAAAAATACAATTTTTTTAAAACCTTACATAGGGCGTTTTGTAATGCTATGAGTTGATAATATGCCTCACGTCGAGTACAAAATGCCCCACTGTAATTATATGCAAAAAATAAACAATTTCTTAAACTATACCTAAGCTAAATAACTGAAAATGAACAATTATTATAAGTCTTTGTAGTTACATTGAGATCAAATTCTTAATCACCATAATAATTTTATATAGTATATTTAAGTAGCATAGTATCTACTTATTTATTTGGGTTCTTAGACAGCCTCCTGCTTAGCTTTTCTACCACAAACATTGCATAAAGGATTGATTGTACTTTGTGCAAAATTAATGCATTCAAGATGTACATGATAAACATCTTATAATCCTCTTTAGAAGTCGTACAATAATCTGTGCACTCAACGCACCTATTCTGTTCATCATCAGAAATATCTTTATTAGAAGAACTCTTATAATTTTGTTCATTATTATCGCTTTCTGATGATGATGAGTTATTCACTTTTTTTTTGTCGCTTTTTCCTTTTCTTCATATTTTTTTCTGGATATTTTCTTGAGACGTCCACACTACAGCATTTTGTTTTTGTTTAACATCATTACTATTAACTTAGGTATGGGGAGCAAATTTTAGTCAACAATTTCGTTGGAGTTTGTTCTGCAGATCCTGATGGTATATCAGGACATTTTTGAGTTGTTTTTTTCAAATGCAGTATTTGCTGTGCATATATGTTTTTCTGGTATAGCGGTCGGTTCATACGGGTTTTTCCGCCTTTCCCCAAGCTTTGCCTATTAGTTTGGCTATCCTTCTGAAAAAACACATGGTCTCTTGAGTGGAACTTTCAGCTTTCCTGTTAACAGATGTCTTTTAAGTGTTCATGATGGTATTTTGTACACTCATTGACTACTATATCCTCGCTGCGTACTTTATACATACTTTTTCTTTGATAATTACGCGGCATCTGTAAAAATATTTAATGATTAAACGAACTTACCTGTACGTGAAGTTCTATCATAATTATGCGAAGGTTTGTCCGAATAGATTACCACAAAGTATACACAGTAGTAAACACACGGTGCTGCCAGTCCACACTGTATTTGAGATGGATTTTTTTTTTTTTTTTATACTGGTATCCCTGCTACCGGATCTGTAATCTTCATTCAGTTTAGAGCAGAGCAGTTTATGCAATTACTAAAGTTGATATTCAAATGTTAAGTTAGACAAGTAGTAATTCTTATATAATCATATTATATAATAAATATTGTATATATAAATTATATAGACTTTATATATTATTCGGGAAATTGCACAATGGGGTGGGCGGGGTGGTAATCTATTCGGACAAACCTTCGCATAATTATGATAGAACTTCACGTACAGGTAAGTTCGTTTAATCATTAATTATGCTTCAGGTTTGTCCTCTAGATTACCACAAAGTATACACAGTAGATGTTGAGAGTGAAAATATCAACTTTTAGATCACAGTGAATAATTTTATTCCCGAGGAAAAAAGATACAATTATTAAAATTGTTGATCAATTATTATTATCGGTCTTGTGATCAATCATTAGAACATTATTTTTAATATAAACAGTATTGAAAAGTACGAAACTATCAAAATTATACTTAGTTATATATCTATTACAGAATTTTTCAAATGTTAGGGAGTTACTGCTCCACCCTGCATATTTTATAATCAGATTTAAATTTATATTCAGCCCATGAGCTTTGGAAGTCGTGGCACACTGTGAGCACAACTGATTTTTGTGACTTTCTAGGTCTTATAAAAAGTTTATTTTCACTACGCAAGCTTTGTGTTGTATGAAAATAAAAATGTAGTGTACCAACAGGACATATTTCTGGAAAATTTGGAATAATCAATACAGATGATGAATCAATTGAGATGTTTCAGGACGAGAGCTTTTGATTAAATCGGGTATCATTATTAAATAGAAAATATTTTAATTCAGTTTTTTGAAACTCAATGATTCATTGGAGAACCAATTTGCTATAAAAAGTAAGTATAATAAATGTTTCCCAGATATAATAGTTTTATTATTTGGGCAAGGGTGGACGTAGTCTATAAACTCCCTCATTAAAGTTTTAATATGGTTATCATTGACCACTTCTTCGCCCAGAATTAGTCAAAGAGCTGATCTACAGCTGTTCCATATTGCAAACCTGATTCATAAAATAATATTAAAAAACTTATAACATTTGGTACGAAACCAAGATACAAATTAATATTACTGTATTTACAAAATATATACACCACTTCTTTAGGTATGTATTGTATTGCCTTACTGAGTTCTCGGAAAGAGAAGACAACATTCCTGTAACCAGGGCAATCTCTTGATGTACATCTCGGTTGCTGGAATGGGAGATAAACAGCGTTTATGGTGGTTTAATTATAAGTGGTTCTGAAAGTAAAAAGACTCTTTTATAAGGGGTACCACGGTTGTGTCAGCCAGAGTGGGGCTATCATTGATCCTTTTTGCATTGTTATCAAATATTTTACTCAACTATTAAATTGTAAATGCATCTATAATAAAAGCGTCAGGATCTCTATGCCAAGAAATGTATCTTGCACATTTTTTAGTCAGCCTCCTTGTAAATAAATCAGTTTCTTCAAATTCAATTTTTGGATGGACGCAACGTGGTTCTTTATCTGCGACATAATAGTCTGCTGAACTGATGTACTTGTAAGATGCAAGTTACAGTATACAGTTTCTTGTTTGTTGTAAGGTTTGGGAATTCACCGCCTCCCATGCGGTTTGTGTATGAAATAGTAAGAATAATTTGAGTATTTTGATAAAACTTTGCAAAAATTTTCCGTCGAGTCCGGAATGCTGCCAATAAAAATAATTATTGTACTAAATAATAGATGTGTCGTTCACGTACTGTGTCCGACCACATAACACTAGCACGTTCCTCTCCACAGGCCGCTCCCCAACCCGTAGTTGAGGCATCGCTATAGATTTCTATACAAAACTCAGTTTGATGAATATCATTAACCACTAAATACTAGTTAATAATGATGATGGTCAAATATTTGTTCTATTTGTAATCTTTCAAATATTGTCATATTTCCATTTTTGTTTTTTTTTTTTTTTTTTCTCGTTTGTTTAGAGCCATCCGTATCGGACGGCGGGTATTCTAAGGTAAGTAACTCCAATAAACAAGCGAATGATATGACCTTACAGCTATAATACAGTTAATATTTGCAATTTATTGACTTCCTTTTTAATTTTCAAAATCTTTTCCTCAGGTAAAGTGATTTGTAGTTCTGTTCTGAGAATTGATTATGAAACCCAGGAACTTACGAACATTATTAAGTTGACCTCTCAACAGATTTATTATAAGCATAGATGAACAGTAGGTACTGATAATAATACCCAAGGCCTTTTGGGAGTATAAGCTATTATTAGATATAATAAAATATCATCAAAATATATTGTGACTACTTGATCTCTGTAAATTGGTCACTGCTTTCATTATTTTGATCCAGACAACGGACGCAGTGATACGGCCAAAATACATTAAATTATTAGTTTTTCTCCAAATTTAAAACGAATATACATGTGTATATGTTTTTATTATTATGATTAATGCTAATCAAAAATTAAGCATCCCTCAGGTCTAGAGGACTTATAAAACAGTTTTAAAAACAAGCTATAATGCTGTTTATAAATCTTAAGTTGAACATAAGAGGTGTCAATAATTCTGTTCAGTTATTTGAAGTTTAGTATGAATCTATATTTCCCATTATGTTTTCTAATTAAAAATGAAGGAATTAAAAGTTGATCTAAGCAAAGTTTGCATTCCGTAATAGCGTCTATTACATGTAAGATCATGGATAGGACGTTCGTATATCAATATTTTCCGACATGGAAAGTATTCGCCTTACAGGAACGTTTCTCTGTTTTGGTAAACTCGAATGTACCGAAGGAACAATAAAAGTCGTTGACTCAAAAGAGGCATCTTTTAGGTACCCTTTTATCTATGACATTATAATAGCATCACTGACCACCAATCATAAAAGTTTGAAAGCCTGCCGGCATATCTTACCCTGTCTGTTGGTGGTTTCGACTTTCGATCGCGATGTCGCGACTGACGACCATGTGACGACAGTTCAAACTGTCGTCACGTCAGAGTTGGCGTGGTGATTCTTGTAGGCAGGCTCCTTTGTCTTCCGAGTAACTTTTAACCTGTAATTCTGAGGAGAAATAGACCAGTTTCTATGTTCCCCTTATGGCTTATCCTTTGTGGAGGACAGCTTCATAGGAGCGAGTTTCATTTCCGCTCCAGATCTTTTTTTTTTTTTTTTTTTTTTCAGCCAAACCTTAACCAAAGAGAAGTTTATCGATGTTGATCTCCGATATCTTACTTCAGCGTATTAAGGAGTAAATTCCTTCATACCATAGAATCATGGCTAGAACACCTGAATAGGCACAGTAATTTTTGGTTCTGACGACATTAGTGTAGTGTCAGCCAGATCCTTAGCTCATATTGCGGTAGCTCTATTGTATGGTTTGTTTTTATCTCTTAAGTGCGGCCTCTGTGGTCGCACCTACCACTTCCGGATTAAGCATTGGTGCCAGGTTGCAAGGTGCAGTTTTTAATATTCGTGTATAACCTCCTTGCTCGTATATTTTGGCACCTGACCCCGCTATGTGTTGTAGGCGAATAGCCAGATCTAGCTGGATGACATCGCTATAACACTTTGGTTGTGAAGGGTTCTCTCCTAGAATCATAGGAAGTTCATTGTCAAGTACTGATAATGTCGACTTCTACGAGTCGAATCTACGAGTAGGTACTTCAGCGCTGCTGTATCCGGATTGACGACCGTATTAGTCGAATGAAATTCACTGGCGGTATCAGCAACTTTCTAGTTGAAAAACTTAAGCATTGGCACCTTTTATGATAAGAAAATACCAAACAGAATATGTTTTCACCTATTCTATTCCCTTAAGATTATCTGCAATCTCATTTTTATTTTATTTTTTTTAATATTCTTTACAAGTTAGCCCTTGATTACAATTTCACCTGATGGTAAGTGACGATGCAATCTAAGAGGGCAGCGGGCTAACTTGATAGGAGGAGGATGAAAATCCACACCCCTTCCGGTTTCTAGACGACATCGTACCGGAACGCTAAATCGCTTGGCGGTACGTCTTTTTCGGTAGGGTGCCAGAGCCAAAGCCTCCCACCAGCCAAGAATTTATTGCCGTGGGTAAATTAAGACAAGGTGATAGTCCCGGAGACCGCCACGCTATGCTTAATGCTAATGATTAATATCGTGTAGTGTGATATTCCCTTAGAATCAATCATAATAAGAATCATAATTTCAAAATTATTATTTGCGTTAATTACGGTAAAAATGATAGTCCCTAAGACTACCCAATGCTATGATTAATAAGTCGCAATTATCAAATGTTACATTGATATTTTTTCTCATGTCGTTTATAGAGTGATAATCCCGTAGATTACCCGCGATGTTATATTGCAAACATCCGTTTTTTCAAGTGATAACCCCGCAGGTTATTAATTGCGTCAATATTATTATTTTCGTTAATTACGGCAAAGTCCCTAAGACTACCCGCAATGCTATGATTATTAAGACGCAATTATCGAATGTTACGTTCATATTTTTCTCATGTCATTTATAATGTGATAATCCCGTAGATTACCCGCGATGTTATGTTCCAAACATCCGTTTTTTCAAGTGATAACCCCGTAGGTTAACAATGATGTCTATTGACATAAAAAGATTATGAGGGTATAAGAACTTATTTTACCTTCAATGTTTAATGTGTCCTGCAATGCGGACAATGAAGCGGGCGATGACTTGATGAGTTTTTCGATTCTGATGACACTGTTGATGAGGTGGACAATCTTCTTGGAGACTAGGACGACCTTTCTTTGTGTCGTACGCGCGTCAGTATCTTACCCAATTTCTTAATTTTTCTTGCTATATTATCGTATTCTTCAGATAAAAGAGTTTGTTTTCCCTTTTCTAACACTAACAAAGGAAAGTAATCTTTGAACTGTTTGTTTCGTTATACAAAAAACTGACGCGTAGGCACGTGTAGCCCGGCGAAGCACAGAATGTGTAATGAAGATTACAGATCCGGTAGCAGGGATACCAGTATAAAAAAAAAAAAAAATCCATCTCAAATACAGTGTGGACTGGCAGCACCGTGTGTTTACTACTGTGTATACTTTGTGGTAATCTAGAGGACAAACCTGAAGCATAATTAATATTATAAATATTTTTGTGATGAGGCGTATAGTACTATTTTAATCGAGGCATTTTGTAGATTTATGATTACAAAACGCCCCAGTCACATGATAGACGCCGTGAAGGTTATTCACTCCAAGTAATACGACAAACGAAAGGTAATTTACACTAAAAAACATATTTGCAAGCAAAATCTGATTAAAATAAATGGTGTCACAATTTAAATGAATTTGTATAGTACTCACCGCAATATGTTCCGAAGCACTTTACAAAAGATTTAGATTTTTTTCCTAATAAATCGCAATTATCACGTCTAACCAGTAGCCATGTTTTCGGGCGACAGTCGCGCTACCGTTCGTGTCACTGCTTGTCTGATATCTGTATTTGTGTGTGTGTAGGCGCAGTGGGGCTTATTGTCAACTGGGGCGTATTGTAGCATTTTACCCTACTCCACAAATCTATAACCATGTTATTTAAAAAACAAGAAATTAATTATTTCACACAAGAAAACAACAATGTAATGAAAAAATAATAAATTAAAGAATAAACAATCTAATAAAATTAACAATTTATTTAATCAACCATTGGAAAAAAATCGTATTCATATCTATAGTACTCACGCTCGGATGGAGTGCGCCAACCATCGCGTCCGTCGCGTCCGTCGCGAGCGTCGCGTCCGTCGCGGCCATCGCGTGCGTCCCGCTCGCGCGACGGGCGTTGTTTCTTGGCGGCAGGGTCTTCACTCGGCTCATCCTCCACTTGCGACGGACACTCCAGGTGCACCAGGTGGAACACCTGACATACACAAGGCAATATTATAATTTTAAGGGTTCCGTACCCAAAGGGTAAAACAGGACTCTATTACTAAGACTCTATTATCCGATCATCTTTCACCAGCGACAACTACTTCTAGGACACGTCCTTTGTAATCATTCTGTATATATATAATAATTATGTAATATTTGTAATTCTACCATGGAATTTTAAAGGCATTGCTTCGGCATTCATATTTACTCTTTGGCAATTTAAAGAGAGTCCTGGATCGTTAGAAGTATATTTGGTATTTTGTCTCCTCAATAGACATAGGCGTTTACTTGCTTTTCCCTCAGTTCCTCAGTCCACGAACAGAAGTCATCATCGTCATATAATAGTTCCTGACAATTCTTCGGGTTACGCGTCAGTAAAGCAAGATGGACTCAGGGTATTTATTGATAATTTTAAACCGATAGCCCCATTTATTGACTAATTAATTTGTCCATTATAATTTAATAACTATAAGAGGAAATCTGAAGGTGGCGTTAATGACGGAAAAAATGGAGTAAAGGGTTAGCTTGGTATGGACATGTAATGCAAAGGGATGAGAGTCATATTACCAGAAGAATGTTGAAATTGCAAGTGAAAGGACGAGGAGAAGAAAACCGAAGAAGAAATGGGGAGTGTGTGAAAGAGGATATGTATGATGAGTTGGTGAATACTAGAGGCGAATGGAGGAGATTGATATATTTTGCCGACCCCACCTAAGTGGACTAAGGTACAGGAGATGATGATGAATATTGAAAGTGTCGGAGATAAGCAGCAGCTTTGAAACAGTCGCACATTGTAAGGGCTTTGTGTATTCTTTGTTCACTTCCAAAGCGAATTTCAACTGGGAATAATATGAGGAAATAGTGTCAATAACTATGCTGAAAACTCTGGAGTTATGTGTAATACACGTACCTAAATGAGTACAGCAAATGACTTACTTCGTTAACAGTGTTGTTGGTGCCGACGATGCGGATGATGGAGACTGGTCGCGGGCTGAAGTGGATCACTTGCCATGACCTGTTGGCACAGTGTAGCTTATAAACATTCATCGTTCAAATTTCAAACTATCCTTACTTAATATTATGCATGTGTCGGCGCGCGATTGTGCACTTAAATCGTTCGACTTGTGGTGTCATGAACCGAGATAGTACGAAGTGTTCCCTGCGTTAGGCGGGAAGTAATGGGAGACCAAGT
This sequence comes from Bicyclus anynana, assembly GCF_947172395.1. Classification (NCBI taxonomy): domain Eukaryota; kingdom Metazoa; phylum Arthropoda; class Insecta; order Lepidoptera; family Nymphalidae; genus Bicyclus; species Bicyclus anynana. Next base: position 676,582 of record NC_069087.1, on the reverse strand, counting down.
GTAGCGTTATCCATATAAATATTATTGTATAATCATTATTAGCGTATCCACATTAATATTTAGTTCGTAGATTATCTATAGGTTTAAAACGTACCAAATTGTAGTCAACATGTGGCGCGCACATGTCGATACTAACAACTCAAGAACACAATACTAACCCAATATATTTAGTAATATTAAACCAGTTGAACAGTAAACGGTGATCGATAAACACGCTTTTCTTTGCCTCCTTACCTTTTAAGCACACGCGGCAAACAAGTACTGGCTATATAGACGACTAGCACATTCTTGTCGTGACGTTTGATCCGTCCACCTTTTGTTGAAGGGGAGAGGGGTAATGTTAACTAGTTTCAAAGGACGTCTTTAACCCTACATACAACAGTCACAAGTTCTAGACTTCAGTTATTCCCTGCCAGTCGAGGATTCATTCAATCATTCATTCATTAACATTTACAGTCTGAATTGTAAGACCTGATAGGTCCCCATTCAATAATCGTGTTTTGTTCTTTAAATCTGCCTCTGATATAATCTGCTCTGCTCCCAGTCGTGTAACTCACCGGCACGGGTCGCGCGTGCGGTCGGCCACCATGTCCCAGTGCCAGTAGTTGAGCGACACCTCCACGTAGTACGAGTAGTGGCGGTAGTCGCAGTCCCACAGCAGCATGCGCAGGGACGACAGCATGTAGGGCTGCGCCAGCTGCACCACGCGGAGCCCTGCTCTGCTCCCAGTCGTGTAACTCACCGGCACGGGTCGCGCGTGCGGTCGGCCACCATGTCCCAGTGCCAGTAGTTGAGCGACACCTCCACGTAGTACGAGTAGTGGCGGTAGTCGCAGTCCCACAGCAGCATGCGCAGGGACGACAGCATGTAGGGCTGCGCCAGCTGCACCACGATGGCGCCGGAGCCCAGCTGGTGGCACGTGTAGCCCTGCTCCCAGTCGTAGTGCTCCGTGTCGCCGTTCAGCAGCGCGTTGCGCGATCGACTGCAGACATACGGGTACAAACGATGCATAATACATAATTATTCAAAAAGCTTCAACAAAATTTTACTGATAAGTCAAAAATTTGCTTATGAAACAGAAGATTCAGATCCTATTAGAAGTACGAGTAGATTGTCTTTATAGCCTAATAACCTATCTCATCTAACCTAATGAAGTCTTTGACTAATTTAAAATGATTGGTATTAAACATTTTCGATGTGTGAGAGCTTTCCCCCTCAACAGGCCCTAAAAAACGACAGGTCAAGTTTGTTGGTTAATTTGAGTGTGATGCAAATCCAATTTTAAGATTTAAAATATCACATGTCTCAAACGGTGAAGGAAAAACATTCTGAGGAAACCAGCATACCTGAAAATTTTCTTAATAATCTATGTGTGTGAAGTCTGCCAATCCGCATTGGACTAACGTGGTGAACTATTAGCCTAACCCCTCTCAATCTGAGAGGAGTTTTGTGCTCAACAGTGAGCCGCATATGGGTTGTTGTCGATGATGATGACAAGTCCAACAGGTAATTAGTCTAAGACTGAAGTAGATATTTTCCCTTCCCACAGAGCACGTCCAACACGTCAGCTGCCCGCTCACCTGATGCCCTCGATGACGACGGCGGAGAGGTCGACGGTGGCCACGTTGTGCGTGGGGCACACCAGCCCGTCGCGCAGCGGCGGCACGCGCACCGTGTGGTACGCCTCCAGCGACACCGCGTGGAACACCTACCACACAATCACAATCACACTACGCTAATAATATATACCCTCATCTGTAATTTAATTGGGATAAGAAATAAATGATGGAAAATATTCACATTGCACATGGGTTGCCTAGTTAAATTGCAGTCGGATAATATTAAATGCATTTTTATAATCTATTTATTATCGGTCAATTCAGATGGAGTTTATCATAGCCTGCTATTATAGTATTGCATTGTGTGCAATACTAAAAATTATGTACAAGTATACAGTCACTCTGAAATTATACCTTAATGGAACTATTTGATATGAAGCTTTCATAGGTACTATTTGACAATATGCAAATATGGAGCAAAACAATTCTCTAAAGGGTAAGTGTCTGCAAGTAAGCAGTGCTGACCTTGTTGATAGTATTGCTGGTGCCGACCACCTTGATGTACTGCACGACGCGCGGCGCGAAGTACAGGTTCTGCCACGAGCGGCAGAAGTACTCGCTGTGGTCCACCACCCGCACCCAGTCCTTCTGGTCCACCGACACCTCCACGTAGTACGCGTACGACCTGCCCGCCCACCGGACACATTAGCAATGCTGATCCTATTACTTATTATATCATAACACTTTCAGAACCTCGCGGTTTCACCTGCGTAAAATAGCGCCTGAATGTAGCTTTCTATTTGTCGTTCAAGAGTGCTTCTTAAGTCTACTTGAAATAAATTAATTTTGACTTAATCTACATAATGTCAGGGCAACGCAGAGTACAACTACCCCTTTTGCGGCTCCTACCTGTTGTCGCGGTCCCACAGCAGCAGCCGGATGTGGTTGATGATGGTGGTGGCGCCGAGGCGCACGACGATGCCGGGGTTGTCGGGCGCGTCGGTGATGGTGTGGCGCGTGTAGCCGCGCTCCATGTCGTACGTGTCGGTGTCGCCGTCCAGCAGCGCCGCGCGCATGTCGCCGGCGACCACGCGCGCGGCGCGCTGCGGCGTCGCGACGTTCTTCTCGGGCACTGAAATCATATTGACCGTTAACTTGTGGAGGAATTCGTCCGTACTCTAGTGTGCCATATGTTCACCTACTAATACGAATATACACCTCCACGACATTGCATCACACCGCAACAGACCACCAAACCGACATCCCCTACCTCGGGAGCTCCTACAAGTGGCCGACCCTGCAAGCGCGGGCACTTGTAGGAGGACGACACATCCACCGAACCCGACACCGCCCCGACGCAGGATAGCGAGGAATCGCAGCCCAAATTCTTAGGCTGAAAAGCCTCAACCCCGGGAGGGGTTGGAAGAGAGTACCGGGGGAGCAAGTCCCCCTGCGACGCACCCGGGCATGGAGGCATTGCCTCGAGGCCCGTACCCCCGCCCCGTTCACACACACACCCACACATCAAGTTGTGCACTCACATTCTTATTATTTTCAGACCAGCCGACGCCCGCGACTCCATCCGCCGATGTCTGAGACGCATTTCACGAGAACTTCACAGCGCTACAATCATAACTGCGCGTGTAGGAGTTATTTCAAAACTTTGAAAGTTTTCTAATGTGATGTGAAGTAAGAGACATACTCAAGACCCCCCGATGCGGCAGGTCCGTGTTGTTGGTCTGCGTCTTCTCCTGGATGGCGTCCAGCAGCATGTCGGGCGTGACCAGCGCGCAGGGCCGCACCACCGTCAGCAGCTCCTCCAGGCTCATCAGCGTCAGGCGCACGCACTTGAAGATCTTGCCCTGCACAGTCAACAGTCCATGTTGTACAGCACAGGGGTTGTAAACCTTTTCCTTTTCAAGTATCTATCAAGTAAGCTCTTCTTTATGAAGTAGAAGTAGTCTTTTAATAGCAAGCAATATCAAGTTTAATACTAGCAAACACCTTAGAAAGACTTTAAATTCTGTTGATTAGTATGGAGTTAAATCTTAACAAACAAACAAAAAATCTGTTTATAATATTAGTTTAAAAGAAAAAAAATATGTTTTGCAATGAACTATTTTAAGTATTTTTTCCCACCTTTGTTTGGTGGTGGTTTATTGATATATCCATTCCTAGCACAACTAATGTATTAGGGAGCATTACTTTACAAAATAATTGATAAGTATACTCTAAGAAACACTATAACCTTAATTAGAAGTTGCTGTAAATAAATTTTGTTATAACTATCATTTAAGGTATGTGATCAAATCATGTAAAGTTTCTGAGGAGTGTTTTATAAAATATGGTGAATCAAAGTTTTAAATACTTACAACTTGGGCGGAACCACTATCCGACTTCACCCATTGTTGGTTGGCATCAAACCAATTGCACACTGCTTTGAAGATGTCGACTTCAGGAGCAAAGAACGAGTCCCGCTCCAACAGTCCTTGTAATGCTTCCTGTGGAGTTAATTAATGTGGAGATAATTGTAGTCAGGTAAGGATAGCGGCTAAAGGCTAAAAACACCAGTTTTAATTAAGCAAGAAGAGCAAGGATCCTGTGATACAGTTTTTTTCAAACTTAATTCAGGGTCCTCAGCACTATTGTAAAGGTGCAGACTTATGTGAGCAATAAATTTAATTTTCATTCTCATTTAATTTCACAATGAAGTAAATTTTCATTCTCAGTGGCATTTGTGAATTATTTTTTAATCAGTATTTTACATTCCAACAAAAAATGTTTACAACACCTGCAATATTTATTTACTCAAAAGAAAACTGAATCGGATTTTCCTCCTGTTGCTATATTTTACAGTAGCGGATAAAATGGTGTGACTGCATAGTTGTTTGCATTTCAAACCAAACTAAATTGCTATTCAATAAGATTTTTTGTGCACTTACAACTGACAGTTGTAAAAAAGTGTCATGTTGCAGTACTTCCACCGCATTCCTGTCCAGGAACTTGTAGCAGTAGTCCATCAGCGCTTCTAGGCCGTACAACCTAAAATGAAACAACTCTTTAAAGGAAATTACTCTCCTGAAAATGCAAAGTTTAATTTATAAAGGACTAGCAAAAATCATAACCTCGCAGTTTCACCGTTCCCATTCCCGTGGGAATACGGGGATATATAGCCTATGTTACTTCATAATAATGTTATAGTTTTCTATTGGTGGAAGATATATACAAATCAGTCTAGTAGTTTTAAAAAAAAATTAAAAATCATTTATTTCAAGTAGGCTCAGTTTACAAGCACTTTTGACACGTCAGTTGACTATTTGTAAAGATTCTACCACCGGTTCGGAAGGCAGGTTCTGCTGAGAAGATACCGGCAAGAAACTCAACAGTTGCTCTTTTGAAAAAGTCATACAGTATTATAATTTACAATTGATAACAATTACGATTTCTTATAGTTTTATTTCCTGTGTGAAGGTGGAAGCTGATCCAATGGCTTCCAAGCGCTTTTATCTTTAAGGAACTCATCAATGTTGTAGTAACCTCGACTAAGTAAATGTTTTTTAACACATTGCTTAAAGCTATGCATTGGCAGGTCCATCACAGTCTTGGGGATCTTGTTATAGAAGAGTACACCCAAACCTACAAAAGATTTTTTTACTTTTTGGAGACGATTTTTTTACTCTTTAGAGATTATTCATTACATACAAAAATACAGATCTTTTCTTTTTATAATATTAGTGTGGACGACAAGCTCCTTTTAACTATTGCCTTAGAGTTAATTTACACGAGCAGTACTGGCCTTAGGCCACTCTCCCATGGAGATATCCCAAGACACTTTGTGAGTGTGTGCTACAGAAAGAAGATTTATTAGAGTGCGCAATTTTTTATACTTTGTACTTTGAACGAAATTTAATAGACACATATTTTTTCTATTTTTTATTAACTAACAAATATTAAAGTTATCGTTTACCTAAAATATTTACTATAAAATGGATTTATACGGTTACCCCGTCACCTGCAGATAAAAAGAACGATCAGCTGTAAGACCGTACGTGGCGGTCGCGTTTGGAAATAGTGTGTCCATTTTTTACTCAAAATATATTTTACTCAAAGGCGTACCTAGCAGCGTCGAGGACGGCGCACACGTTCCGCAGCGCGAGCACCTGGCGCAGGTAGTCGGAGATGGCGGCCTCCAGCTCCTGGAAGTTGAACTGGTGCGCCAGCCCCAGCATGTCCAGCACCGTGTCCTCGCGCAGCAGCGACAGCCCCATGTGACCTGCACCATTACCCTCGTTTAAAAACTCATTTTGACCCTTTAGTGGTAATAAACAACTATTTAAAATGTATTAAAATTATATTCAATAGACAAGTAGTCAGATGCAATGAACATTGTAAGGCGCAGTACAAGATTTTAGGTATCACCGATTACGTAGAAACGTTCTGCTGCTCGTTTCTACGTAACATCACCCCACGCACGAATTCCACCCACCCGCAGCCGCCTCATTATCATCAACATTATCAGCCGATAATGTTGATGATAATGAGGCAACAAGCACAACGATCTCGAGCCGCCAGCATCCAGCGGCTCACTGCAACCCACTTGATGTCCTCGGTCCACCTAGTGAGGGGTCGACCAACACTGTGCTTTCCGGCGCGGGGTCGCCATTCCAGCACACTGGGACCCCAACGACAACGTCCATCGGCTCCTCGAACTATGTGGCCTGCCCATTATCACTTCAGCTTTGCGACTCGCCGAGCTATGTAAGTGACTTTGATTTGTCTTCGGACCTCCTCATTTGAAAGAAAGAAAAGAAAGAAAATATATTTATTACTACATTATGCCACACATCACAATTATTTAAGAATAATACCCTGCGATATGTGGCATAACCTAGAAAAAGGTCCTAGCTCAGCATATTGCTGTATGCTCCCCATAAACAAAGAACATACAGCGCTGATATTCAGCTAGGACCCAGTTCTAAGTGCCACCACGAAAACAAAACATTTGTGACTCGATCACGCAGAGAAACTCCAAGCATACTCGTAGCTCGCTCCATCGCCCGCTGAGTGACTTTGCGCCTTCTAATAAGGCCCATAGTCGCCTCGCGCGTCTAGATTTTACCTTACTTTATTTCGAAGATATCATAAAAATATTAAGATTAGTTCAAAAGATATTTAGAACTAGCACCAAATCACTCACCAGAGTAAACATATCGCAGCAGTGCTTTAAAAGCCTGCAAGGGCGCCTGTAGCTCCACTTCAGCCTGAAAACGTAAAGAATAAACATAATTAAATCAAATTAAACACATTAGTTGAATAACAACAACTTTTAAAAAATCTCAAGCTATAAAACCTTGAACATGCATTTAGGCACAGAAGAGGAAGAAGTAACAGTAATAAGGAAGAAGTAAAAGTAATATTATAAAACACCGGCCAAATGTGTGTCGGGCAACGCGCAGTGTAGGGTTCCGTAAATTAAGTTAGCACATTAATTCGTTATGTAATGCACAAAAATACCGATAACGATACCTCACACCACGTCACCGCTGATAATGAATTTATCTTCACTTTATTTTTGCACTTGTTCACACACCCCCCAAAATTTTTTTAAAATTTTTCTTTATACCGCTTTAAGGACGTAATTAATATACATACCCCATTGATCTCTTATAATAAAAGCACAATCGTGCAGAATACCCCACACTATGAGATAAACGTGTAAAAAATAATTCATTCCCACTTTACATATACCATGTAGGTACCCAGAAAAAAGATTTTTTTAATTTTATATTACAACTTTGTTCACATTTTTAATGTTCGTACATGATAAATTATAGCTTTCTAGTAGTAATAGTCTAGTAGTACAGACATGGCGAAACTATAACAACTTTATTCAAATACCTCCTTTTTAGGGTTCCTTGCGGACTACGGAACCCTAAAAAGAAGGTATTTGAATAAAGTTATTACGAAAATGATAGTATGATTATGAGGGTGATTGGTGTCTTGAGTTGAGTTCTTTGTTGAGCAGCGTGCACATCGCGTTAGTGATTTATGTGGTCAAACATTGTTTAGTGTGGGCATGAAGAACATTTCGGGCAGGAGAGGTGAGTGTTAATGCATTCTGACAGGATACTTTTAGCCTACCCAAGGTTGCATTATACTTATTTCATATTAATAAGGTTAAAAAACACTTTAATTGATTACAATTTATTTCATAAGATGGGTAAATTGGTAAAACATCTCCTCTGCTTTTTTTTATTAAAATGATTTAACGGGGGAAACAGCATTAAATTTAATGAACTAATTAAGTTAATGCATTGCCTACCCTGAGGACTCATTGTGAACCCTGTATTGTAGAAGGATTTTTCTGTTTTATGCAAGTTGTACTTATAACGCTTACCCTAGTTAAAAACCCTTACCCTATTCTGCCTGGCTGGGCTGATTGAAATTTTCATAATTGTTCCAGGTCTGGCTGGTGGGAGGCTTCAGCCGTGGCTAGTTACCACCCTACCGGCAAAGACGTACCGCCAAGCGATTTAGCGTTCCAGTGCGATGTCGTGTAGAAACCGATAGGTGTGTTTTTTCATCCTCCTCCTAACAAGTTATCCCGCTTCTATCTTAGACTGCATTATCACTTACCACCAGGTGAGATTATATTCAAGGCCTAACTTGTAAAGAAAAAAAAAAGCCTGAGCACGCCACTGGGTGGAAGCAAACACAGCAATACTACTATCCCAGAAAATTCCTCGCACTACCTTACTACTGTTTACACTGTACCTGTTAACTACTGCTTACCTGATTAGCCTCTCGCATGCCGCCATACAACAGCGCCCTGAAGTAGTCGCTGCTGGCAGCAAGGATCACTTTGTGCGCAGGAATGCGCTGCCCCTCCACTATGAGGGTCACATCGGAGTACTCTGATGAGAGGCACAGGGACCCTATGTGCTCTGAGAGGTGGCCTACATAAACATTTTTACACTATGTAAATCAAAAATGTAACTATGCAACTTAAAAATAACTGTATGCTAAAACTGGACTACTATTGCCAAGGAACACAAAATATTTCCCATTATGCTCAAGATGTGCACCAATCGAAATTACAAGCGAAATTTAAAAATATTTTGCTATCTCTTCAGTCCTGAGGTTAATACATATACAATGTCGGAAATCCAAAATTGACAAAAACTGAAAATTGTATTCAGCCAATCATATGGATTAAAAAATAAAGGTGATAATTATCTGGAAACTTAAAATTAAAGTTACAAGGGTTCCAAAGTGCCTAGGTCTGAGACCAGCCTACAATAAAGTCAAGCAGCATTTTTTTTGTTCATCTAAAGAAGATATTAGTGCTGAAATACTCACTGATGTGCTCAATGTCACCAACTCTTGAGCTGGAAGGGTTGTTCACCGACATGTACTGGTGTTGGCTGCTCATGTTGCTTATCTACATCAGTCCCACTCTAGAAACCTAACAATAACAACACTTTTTCTTAATACTGGGTTTAATAGACATTACAGGCTACTTTAGTATTTTAGTACTAACATTTTTGGATTTACCGCCCAAAAATCCTTTGTACTCGACTAAAATACTAAAGTAGTCCAAACTAGGCCTAAGAGACAAGATTGTAAAAAAATGTATGGAAAGGTCAAAGGGTAAAGGAATCATCACAGAAAGCTTGTGGTTGGCTACTCGCCCACTGGACTCTGGTCGTACCCACTCATAACAGTCTTTTTTGACTTGAATATGTAGAATGTTAAAATGGCAATATTGGTCCTATTTTAAAAATATGGCATATATTCTTTTTCATCATCAGCCATCATGTATCCACTGCTGGACATAGGCCTCTTTTAAGTAGCGCCAGCCGGCTCTATCTTTGGCTTTTTGCATCCAATCGATGCCTGCCACCTTCCGGAGGTCGTCGCTCCACCTAGTAGGGGGCGCACCACTCTTCGCTTACCGAGATGCGGTCTCCAGTCAAGGACCTTACGACTCCAACGATCATCGGTCGTAGACATGACCAGCCCACTGCCATTTCAATGTACTAGCCCTGAGAGCTATGTCGGTAACTTTCGTTCTTTGTCAAATCACTTCGTTCCGGATTTTATCCCTCAAAGAGATTCCAAGCATAGCTCTCTCCATAGCACGCAGAGCGACTTGGAGTTTGTGGACTAGTCTCGCTGTCAGTGTCCATGTTTCGGCACCGTAAGTCATGACAGCCAGAACGCACTGCTCAAAGACTTTCGTCTTTAAACATTGTGGTATAGGCGACGAGAAGACTCGGCGAAGTTTGTCAAACGCTGCCCACCCCAACTGTATTCTCCGATCGATCTCCTTTTCAAAGCTGTTTCTACCCAAATGCAAAATTTGCCCGAGGTAAGCATATTCACAAACAACTTCGAGGGAAGATCCATCCCTAACAGTAATAGATCCTGGAGTGACTAGATCATTTAACATGACCTTGGTCTTGTCCAGGTTCATCCGGAGACCAACACATTGGGAGGAAAACATGAAGATTATCCAGCATGTTTTGAAGTTCCTGCAGTGAACTCACGATGATGACAATATCATTGGCAAAGCGAAGGTGTGAAATTTGCTCACCATATACGTTGATGCCATTTTTTTCCCAATCTAACATTTTAAAGACATGTTCACTTTAATTCTCCAAACCCTCAACCATATCAATACTATTCAGAGATCCTTGGAGTTTCAGAGAAGCTCCAAATGAAGTTGCATCAGCTGCTAAAATGGCTGTGTCATGTGTACATTATCTGCATTCGGAAGATCATAGGTGTAAATCAGATAAGGGGTCCATAATGCTGCCCTGAGGGACACTTGCTATAATCTTAGAAAGGTTAGTCATACTATCACAGTGTTTTATGTAGAAATAACTTTCCTTTACAAACTTGAAATAGTTGATAGGTAAATTTAGGTGTACTTTGTAAAGGAGTCCATCATGCCATACTCGGTCAAATGCCTGTGATATGTCCAAAAATACTGCTGAAATATACAGTTTTTGTTCTAGTGCATTATTGATTTGCTCTACTAGTTTGTGTACTTGCTCTATTGTCCTGTGACCTTCCCTGAATTCGAACTGGTGCTCTGGGATAAGATTGATTTGTCAGTTTCACCATTAACCCTTTTTATGAATAGGTTTCCATGACTTCAGAGAGAAGAGCTAAAAGGCTGATAGGCCAATAAGATTTTACATCTGTGAGATACCTGGTTTTGGAACTAGAATTATTTCTGCCACTTTCATTTGGGGTGAAACAAAGTTCCTATACAGGACAGAGTTAGAAAGCTGGGTTAAGAAAGTTAATCCTTTGGTTGGTAGTTCTCTTAAGAGATTTTTCTGTGATGAGGTCATATGAGGACCTGGGGCTTTATGGATGGATTTCTTAATTGGCAGTTCCAACTGGTGGGTTTATTCAGGACTTCAGTTACTGTTGCTTCCTTAGTTAAACAGAAGCCCACAAGAGCAGTAAATACTTCAGATAAATGTTTTGTGAAAGTTACGCTTTTATCTTGGTCATCAAATTGGCTTTTTAAAGTGAATAAATCGATTTTTATTTATCTCATTATGTTAAAAACGTAAATAATTGCAAATAAGGCTAGTAGTACAAATCTCAGAGAGGTGACAAGTAATAGCTGAAAGTTATTTACTGGCCCAGATAATTACTTCATACTATAATGAAAATATTAGTTTCAAGGCATAAATAATCATTTCTAAACGAATTGCACAAGAGTGATTTATACGTTTTACAATTATGGATCGTATATTATCGCAACTATAATAAGAAACATCAAGAAAATCTGCACTTTGTTAGATAGATCATATAAATGTTTTTTTTAAATCACCTGTAGTCTGTTAAATCCTAAAGGATTACATCTTATTTAAAAAGAAACAAGGAAAACTATTAAAATAAACAACATTAAAGAACCAGCATTGCAAAACGAATTTACTTACATACGCGTTATTAAACTTTAATCGATTCTGATTTGTTAACGAACAGTGTTATTCCAGGACAAATATTCATTTAATATGATGAATAGAAATCAATTTCAAAGCAGTTTTTGCTCTTAAGATAAACTAACTTTTATATTTTTTACAAAATACAAAACCCCAAATACAAAACCAAACACAACATTTGCAAAATCACTTTGACAGATGACTTTGACATTTGACATTTAATATAAATTATATTTGACACTAGTTTTTGTGAGGCTTACCCTTAGACCATTAATAACTGGACGTGGTTCGCTAACCGTTACCCCTCTGGCAAAGATCAAAAATCTATGATCTAATGCGTTTATAAAAACTGTTGCTACAGAATCGATGTTTCATTGTTGTAATCGTTTTAGTCGTGTAAGGAGCTCCCTAAAATGCCGGTTTGTGCAGTTAAATGGCATAAAAAACGGCCAAAAACTTGTAGTTTAGTAAAAGATGGAGTAACGTTTCATTTGAAAGTATTTAAACCTTAATTTTATCAAATTTTTAATAAAAACAATTTATAAAAAGAATCGATTCTTTTGACGAAACAGCCAAACGTCGATCAGTTATCGAATATTCTATGTATTTAATCTGTGGATAGTCTAAGCAATGTCACAGTAAATATGCAAGCAGTAGTTTGACTTCATACTAGAGGTCGAAACGCGAGCTATACCTCAATTTCAATTTCAACTTACTAGTTAAATAGATTTTATTAATTAGAAATAAGACTAACTCACTAACATACTAAACTTAAAACAGATACACTAACATTATACTAACACAGAAAAAAAAAATTGAAACTGTTACTCTTATTAATTGAAAAACTTGTTTAATGTAATCCTAATTGTAATAGTAATTGACCGGTTTTTTAATATTTGGTCACGTAGTGTGGAGGTAATACCTAGATGGCATCACCAAAATAAACATATGAATACGACCTATCCTTCAAGGTCATTGATTAGTATCAGCCTTATTTAAATCTACCAATCAAAAAACAACACGCATTTTATTGATCACTTCCTATTTTACTACAATTTACAAAATATTTTATTTGTTTACATAAAAAAAAATATGTTTACAATCACAAAACTAAATGGAAATACAAAGTTGGCAAATGTAATTAAAATGCTGGAGGCAGGCAGCCCTATCACATGTTTACGTACCGCGCGCTGTAAGTATTTATTTCAAAAATACGGCCGAGTTAGTGTGTGTAAAAATTACGCGTGTGTGTATTGCGAGTCAAATTTATAGTTGTGTGTAGTGTATGGACACAGAATATACTTAATGGTGTTAAATGTTTTCGATGTGTGAGTTTACCTCGTCCCCCTCAAAAATTTTTTTGTTGGTGAATTTGGGTGCGAACCGCGTCCAGTTATTAATGGTCAAATGGGCTTACCGTGACAGAAAGTCACAGAATACGACGCAGAAAGTCAAAACATATAAGAAGCTAGTCTGTCTGTTACCTTTTCTTTTCGCGGCTAAACGGCTGAAAATGGTCTAAGGCTGAAAATTATCAATGATGAATTTTGGCTTAATGGTAAATAGGACCTTGGAACATAGGGTACTTTTTGACCCTTTAATAAACATAGAAGGGTGAAATAGGGATTGAAATTTTATACGGAAAATCCATCATTTTTAGAGTTACAGTTTTAAAAAATGTTGATAAATCACAAAAAAAAATTACGAAATATAATGTGATTCAAGAATTTCCATAATTCATCCCTTATATATAGTGGTGAAATAGGAGTAGAAAGTTTACATTGATTTCCACGCCGACGAAGATGCAGGCGTCCGCAATTCAAACAATAATTTTCAAAAAGGGTTCATTTACACGAGCAGCAACTGCTACCGACGACTGCAGTCGACTGCAGTCGCCGACATCTCGGCGGGAGTCGACGGTAGCCAACGGCAGACTACTGCAGTCGCCGACGACTCGGCGACAGTCTATGGCGGTTGCCGACTGCAGTCGACTGCCGTTGACTGCCGTTGACTACAGTCGGCAGCTGCTGTCGACTGCCGCCGACTGCAGTCAAGTGCAGCTCGTATAAATGAACCCTTAAAGTATTTATGGTCTAAACCTTTATAGGGTAACGTCTAGTGTGGCCTCAGACAAATTATATAGGGACCAGTTACCAAACGTTATTAAGGCGAACGTAGAATAGGTATGCAAAATCATTTAAAATTTTGTTACATTAGAGCTTTTATTTAAACAGATACACTAGTTTTTGTAATCTAAAATACCAAATAGTTTTGATTTTACGTGCATTCAAAATTCGCATAAATTTTGACTCCCACTAACAGTCGCGATATTGTACGTGACGTCATCGCCCAACATTTGCCCGGCTGAGTATATGTCGGGCCATGACGTCAAGGCGTTAAAGGCTGGCTGATCGCCTCGCACTCACTTTAAAATTTTATATCTCGGGAACTAATTATTGTATTGAAATAATTCTTTCACGAATATTTTTTATTTTCAACGGAGGATACAGAAAACTAACATTTAAAATAGTGAGCATTCTCCATTAGGCTATCGAAAGTAGAGACTGAAATCGACAGAAAACATTACTACATATAGAAAGAATTGCAATTATCAACTAAAACTATAACTAAGTTATGTGCTTACAAAATCACTACAAAAAGTGATCCTTTAGCTACACTACTGAGCGCACACAAGCACAATTTTGCCTTTAATTGCATTATATATTTATGTATATTTTTTACATTTCCAGAACACACAACTCGATATTGTAGACGATATTTAGTTTTTTTATCATCTTGGATTGGCTTGCGCATAGACTACAATCATATCTGATGGTGAGCTATGATGAGGTCTAAGATGATGCGCGCTTGCTTAGAAGATGCCATTTGTTTAAATAACGTTTGCTATGTAATAAGCGGCTAAATGAAATTGAGACAATTACCTATATTAATTTGCCTGCCTTAGTTTTGATGCGCTAGTGCCCTAGTAGTATAAGATATCTAGTATAAAATGTGATCAATTTGCATTTTTGTTTTGGGAACACCCTCCATTTTGTTTCAAAACCGATTGATTTGTCTCTACTTTCATTAGCCAAACTTCTACTAGACGTTACCCCTCTCAAACTAATTACGTAAGTAACCAGTATTGCAAGCAAAAATGGTCTGTAATTTTTTTATTATCAATGATAAAATTACATCCATTTTAAAAACGCTGTTTGTATAAACACGTTAGATCGTGATCTTTTGATAGAGGGCATATATTTTTATCGTCCAGCAAAGCAGGTCCTATGGTAATTAGTCTGAGCACAAAACGTTACGTAAACCTACAGCTCAGAGGAGTTGTTATTAATTATTACTGAGTTGTTGTTTTAAAAATGTTTTGAAAGATTTGCGTGAAATAAATAGTTGGAATTCAAATCGATTGATTATTTTTTATTGGTTTAATAAATATTGTAATTAATAAACATATTACGTTACAAAAAAAATATAATACGTCCATAACTGCGCCACGATACAATGTACATGTATCCGAACGCCACCAACGGAATCGGAAACTCGTAGCGGGAAGATGATTGAAAACTTGTCCAAGTTCTATTTCCGACAAATACCTAATAAATCATATCTTTCACATGCTTAAAACTTTAACATTTTTTTATAAACAAAATTACTAAAATTTATTGTATTTTTAGCGTAAATTAAAAAAGCTCATGTAAAAATTAAATTATTTTGCTTTTCATTTCCCATTTCCTTTATTACGTAATATTTCAAACTACTATCTGAAATATAAATAAAATTTTAAAATTGCTTTGCGACTTGCGTGAAATAACAGACAGGGTAGTATTTGCGTAATTTAATTGTTATAAATAGCAGAAATCGCTATTAAATCTAAGCAAATTTGTTCAAGTTTTAAATTAATTACAATCATGCAATATTTTTTTACTTTTGTTGAAATAAATCAGCCTACATTTTTAGCTGAATAATCGGGCGCGAAAGCTTCGTCATAAGAATGCTAACAAGGGATTGGTTAAATAATTCGAAAGTACCAACATAACAATTGCCTGTACATTTTGGCTATGTTGTCAGAAATATTACCAGTTGTGTAGGTAGGTAAAATTCGTCGCTTGTCGGACTAAAATTTATTTTTCTTTAATGGTTTTCAAACGGATTACCATGATTTATAGTTCAAAATAATACCTGTGAAACCGTTATATATGTTAAAATAATAAAAGGTAAGCAATGAATTAATGTTTTAGTGTTTTATGAACTTTTCTTTTTAAAAGGTTGTGGATCTACAAAAGTAGCTGCACAATATTGATATGTGCGATACTCGCGAAATAAAATTGTAATATTTTCTTTAAATATAATTGAGCCTAAAATATATTTGTATTTTTTGCTGTCGTGAACTAATTAGATTCGATAACTTTTTATGTGTCTATGAAACATTAGCGAAACGTCGAGGGAATTTTTACATTACAAATTTTTATTTTTACTTGCGTTACAGGTGGCCAATAATGAATTATAACAGTTAATTAAACATCTGTAATGGTGTCGCTTGAGTTTTTCGGGGCGAGAAATGGAGAGACAGCAGTGTAATCCACTTCAAAACTTTGACGATCCGAAAACGGAAATATTGAAAAAAAGATTATTAAAGGCAACTAGCACTTGCGCGGCCAGCGATCTGGCTCAGGGCAACTCTCAGCACAATGTGCTATTGAACACGTTACGCGTGAGTCTCAGCAATGTTAGTTAGCGCTAGGCGCCCAGCAGCTCGCCTTCAATGACACTGTTTACCATTTTCCAGGCGCCAATCTCGAGCAGCATGATCGTGTCCTCGGTGCCGGCGCCGCAGAGCTCGATGCCTATCACTCACAATCTCGTCACCCACTCTATCGCTCCCATGAAACTCCACACCAGCAACTCCCCTTACCCCCTGCAGCTCTCCACCGTGCACGTGCCGGTGCAGATCCCCGGCTCCACCTCTAACATCAACGTGCCGGTGCAGCTGTCGGGTGCTACCAGCAGCATGCCACTGCAGCTAGCGCCGGTAAGTCTGCCCCTGCAAGTGTCTGCCACCACTAACGTCCCTGTGCAGTTGCCGGCGGGGGACACCATCAATGTCCCCCTGCAGATTCCCACCGCTAACCAAAACATTCAACTGACAGGCCCCACTCTCCCATCTATGCCTTTATTGCAAAACACTCAGCCCCTCCATAGCTCTATTATACATCTGCTGGGATCCAACCCTCGACCGCCTAACCTCGATGGTAGCACGGAACTGTCAACCTCCACTCAGCTTCATGTCCCGGATGCTGGGCTTCAAGTCAAGATGACCAACCCCACATCGGTGGCACAGATGCAAATTGGATCCAACTCAACTGTCATGCAAATTCCAAACTCATCCAATAACTCAATTCAACTGTCACTGCCTAACACTGGAGGCCCAGGAGCCGTCCAGTTGAGAGGGACGCAGAGGGCAATGCCCCATGTAGTGTACATACACACCCCGACTGGACTAAAGCCGGTCACAAGCACAGATGTGATCAGCCAAGCTAGCACTAGTGGAAACCCTCCTCAAATTATTGTCAGAAGACCTGTAAGTATTGCTTTATTTTACTTCCAATGTTGTTTGTTTGTTATAATATCCACTTATCACTTATTGCTGCATGTTTACTTGGGCTGTAAATGGGGCCAATAACTACAATTTATTGATTGAAATATATTATGATACAGTGATGCACACTTTAAGATAGGACTTCAAGGATTTCATTTCATGTTTAATGTATTTTTTTCACAAACAGATCTACTCGTATATTTGTCAGTTGTACTTATGAACACCAAAAATATCCACAAGTTGTGCTTATAATATTTATTTATTATTTACTTAAAAGCAGAGTACGGTTTTTGCATGTGTTGTGTATGCTTGGTAAAAATTATTATAATTGTTGTATAATACAACTTTCCTCAGTTGCAAGGCCTTCAAGTATGAATAATAATCATTTAGTTATTGACCAAATTTAAGTTAATGTAACAACTACTATACAATTTTTCATTTTGTTACATTTACAGATGAACATATGATATTTTATTATTAGATGTGTTTTATATTATTGTTATTGAGTTTTGTAATCTGATTAACTGATAATAAAATATGTGCAACAATTGACATTTTCTTTATTTGACTTTGCTAATTAATAAAATGCAATTATTTTATGTATTAGCATCAAAACAATGAACAGGTGTTCTTGTTATTAGTTTTGTTTCTAAGTATAATATAAACCGCATAGCATCTGCTTGTATGAGATAAGCTTGATCTCGCCTCTCAGAATATAGTGAGTACTGATGGTAAATGTTAATAAGACCTAAGGAGATATTGCTCCTTTACTCTTTTTAAAAACAATTATGTTTGTACATTTTACTTTGAACAATCATTTATTTTTCACAATAATTTTTCATTTTCATAATGCATTTTAAAAACAAACATTGGCCACCATACAATGCTAAAAAATTTCCAGATTTTTTAAAATATAGACTTCGTAGGTTTTTCTATACATTTTAAATTAGCACCCTGTTTCACCTGCATGGTTCCTGTTACTGTGGGAATATGAGTATACAATATAACCCATAACCATGAGTTAATGCAGAATTCTAATGGTAAAAGAATTTTCCAAATTGGTCCCATAGTTTTTGAATGCAAATAAATAAATAAACCATCAAATCTTACCTCTTTATAATATATTACTATTATAGTATATCTAGCGGACGCCCGCGACTTCGTCCGCCCTTTAATTCGGCCCTATCGCAAAATCTGTGATACCTACTAACTACCTCCCTGCCAAATTTCAGCTTTGTACATCATGTGGTTTTTGTGATTTTGTGATGAATGACTTTCCGCAGTTATAATTTATATTAAGATTTACAAATTTTATTTTTGTTGGCCTATAAAATATATATGTTTTGAATCCCTTTGCCAATGTATGTGAATGCAACATAAATGGCTATCTTTTGATTGTGTAGATTTCTTCACAGCTTCAGCTGTATTAGTTATTTAAGTATTGCTATTTCTGTAAATTTAGACCAGTTACAATAAATTGACTTTTAGTTTTTACTTATGTCTCGCAATTAAAATCCATAACAGGTGAAATTTTTGTGGTTGTATAAAAAAGTTGAAAATTTGTTGCCTTGTGTAATTTATTCAAGCTTCATAATATAAATTCTTTTATCTAGACTTAAATAAATGTAGCTTAGAAGTTTTGTTCAGAATTAGATATATCAAACTCTTCCTATCAGTATTTTTATGTTTCAGGTGCCAAATAATTCAAACATTCATTTAATATCAAATGTTGGGTCTAAGCCCAACATTGCACCTAAGATGCCCATCCAAAATAAATCATCAATACTTGCACCGGCTAATGCTGCACAACCAATTGTGATCCAAAAACCAAAACCAAATGACAAGATGATGGTTCCAGTTAGCATTGCACCAGGAACTCCAGGCAAACAAGCTATTGCATACTTGAGTTCAGTCAAAAAGCCAAACATTAAAACAATGTCAGAGAATCAGTCTATCCTCATATCAAGCAGTCAAACCAATGTTCCAACAAACTCCAACAACCAAAAACTATTTCTGACCCCCATGAACATGCCCAAAATACCAAATACCAAATTTATTCTACCTGTTTCTCTACCAGCAACTATGGCTTCCAAGGGTCCAATAATAAACCTCCAAATAGCCAATGGACAGATCCAAAATGATCCCCAGGGAAACATAACAGTCATGCGGGATACTTCTGTAGAATCATCTGAAATGCCACCGCTGCAGCCTTTAGGCAAAATCGTCACTGTCAATGGGAAAGATAATTGTGTGCCTCAGAGTCCCAACAAAAGTGACAAAACATTTACTGTCTCTATACCAGGGTCTAGAGCGGAACCTACCGGTGAACAGGGCGAGTACACTCTGTCCATACCCGAAACAAATGCGTCAATGAATGACGATATTTACACTGTGTCAATAGCAGATGAAGAAGGTGGCACTCGAGAGAAATCTTTTACTTTGGCTATACCTGAAAAAGGCAAGAGCCTTTTGACCAGAAACATGATTGACAGGAATGATATGGGACCGGTGACAATTGCGGCGCCTGCGATATTGCGACGTTCGTATTCAGACAACAGCGATAGGAAGACCACAACCGCTTACAACATTAAGCGGCGAATATCACTATGTACAGAAAATTTGTCGGGCAAAAACATAAAATTACCTGTTTCGCAAACGAATGTTGACAATAAATCAGATGAAAATTTAGATTCCGACGCCAATGATGACCACCGCGTGCCATCATTGTTCTGCGACGAAAAATTAGACAAAGATCTCGAAGCCAAAGTCAATTTGGGCGAATCTGACCCTGAAGACTACAAAGAAAAACAAGAAGATAAACATAACGACTTGTACTATCAGAAAATGGATGCGTATGAATTTAAAGACGAGATAAATATTAAAGATAGTGATTCAATATCAGAAGAAGATCCACCCGGTTTGATATGGAACAACGGGATAGCCCAGCTCCGAGGCAGCAATCTACACTTCCGCTCTAACGAATTCGGTCTCATCGATGTCATCGAAGAACCGCGCCTAGACGGTATTGGACACAATCCGAACACCAAATACCACACTCCTCTAAAACAGAGAATAGCGAGCATCAAGGAGAAAAAGCCGACGTCTCCCGAGGATTTATATAAATGTGAAGGTTGCGGATGCCACGGAATGGCGGCCGAGTTTATCACGCCGAGCTTTTGCAGCTCGACTTGCCAGACCGACGTACAAAAGATGCAGCAGAAGAAAAAAGAGAAAGAGCGTCTGGAGCTGGCCAAAAAGCGGAACAAAATGAAGAAATTGCTCCTAAGGAAGCAAGTGTCCGATTCCGACATGCTTCTGGAAAACAAAGAGGACAAAGTGCCGCTGAAGCACTACGACTCGGCGGCCAGCGACAGTCAGATGTCGGAGCTGATGAAAATGAGCGAAGATCTGGTAGAGAACGAGAAGTATCCGTGGATGTGCGGCAAGAACGGATTCTCGTGGATGCGTTACTTGGACGTGTGCAAGGCGAAGGCGGCGCCCGTGAAGCTGTTCAAAGACCCGTTCCCGTACAACAAGAACGGGTTCAAAGTGGGCATGCGGATGGAGGCGATCGACCCGCAGCACCCGTCGCTGTTCTGCGTGGTGTCGGTGGCCGAGGTGCAGGGCTACCGCATGCGGCTGCACTTCGACGAGTACCCCGACATGTACGACTACTGGACGAACGCGGACTCGGTGGACGTGTTCCCGGCGGGCTGGTGCGAGAAGAACGGGCGGCCGCTGAAGCCGCCGCTGGGCCACGACGCCGGCACGTTCTCGTGGCCGCTGTACCTCAAGCAGATGCGGGCGATCGCGGCGCCGCGCCACCTCTTCATGCACGTCACTACTGCTGTGAGTAGCGCTGGACGATTAACGTTTACGAGTACCATCTGAACTCTTTAAAAAAGAAAGAGATTTTTAAGTCAGTAGTCTAATTTTCGATTGAGTTCCAAAAATTAAACAAGTCAACAACCATATTCTATCAAGTGATTTACATTATCTGAAGAATTAATAACGTAACTTCAGTTGTCTTATTTTGTTGCTTATGGTGCTAATCTTCTAGCCTAAACTGCAAGCCATCCTCACTTCAGCTGTAGACTATAACCACTTGCAGTAACTGATATAATTGTTTGTGGCGCAGAGTCTGAAGCCCAACGCGTTCCGCGTGAACATGAAGCTGGAGGCGGAGGACCGGCACAACGACATGGTGTGCGTGGCCACGGTGGGCGACACGCTGGAGCACCGGCTGCTGGTCACGTTCGACAGCTGGGACGAGGTGTACGACTACTGGGTGGAGCCCTCCTCGCCCTACATCCACCCCGTCGGCTGGGCCGAGGAGAACGGCGTGGCGCTCACGCCGCCCAACTGTGAGTATTTCTTACTAATACCATTCATATATTTTTATTAAATTTTTGATTTTTTATATGCTTGCGTTTGACAGTGATCTCATAAATATTATGGTCTAAGATGAGATAGACTTGTCTAAAAGATGACGATTATCTCCATGTTCAAAGTATGAGCATCATAAAACACAGACATGGCAGGTTACTCCAAAACCTTGAGAAAAGAAGACGCAAAGCATTTTGTGTACGACTCCTAGGAACATCAACAGTGGGGATGTAAACCCACCCTGGGAAGGCCATACGACGTTGAGCACACTCCGAAATATTTCGTTGATGTCCGAGACTTTGAAGTTTCACAAGAAGAGGTAATCAATACCATTGAGTCTCCTTTCTCGGCGATCCGTAGCGTTCATCCAACTGGTATTACGCACGGTATTAGCTAATAGCACGATTGGACTTGAGCCTGATACAATGTAAGCAATGCATGTGAGGTGAAGTTGAATAAAGCTATCGTCTGTCACGGGAATCAAAATCTTTGTTTAAATAGGTGCAAAGAAATGCACTCTGCGAAATTGATCAGTTTTTGGCTGTATGGAGATATTTTTTATGATAAATCTAAAACAAATTATAGAACCCTATGACGCCAATACCGTGTTCAATTGTAATGGTCTTCGAGCAACAAAATATCATGACCAATCCCTTAGGGTGACGTGGGCGATAACTCGTGAAATGTTTTTAGAAAGTTGGTATAAACCCTCCGTAATATCTGCTGATATTCCAATAGTCAGTCGTGAAGGTGTAGCCAAAACACCTGAAAAGTGTTTTTTGTAATTATTGTCCTGATTGGAAAACCATGGCATATTTGTTCCTGAGACTTTGTGAAAGCCCAGTGGATACAATCTCTGCCTTTCATTCGGAGAGCGTAGGTTCGAATCCGGTCCAGGGCATGCACCTCCAAATTTTCAGTTATGTGCATGTTAAGAAATTAAATATCACGTGTTTCAAGCGGTGAAGGAAAACATCAATAGTCAATATTCATTTATTTTAATTAGGCATTACAGACAAAAAATCTAACTAACTACCAGCGGCGAAGAGTTCGCGCAAGCCCATTCCCGCCGGGTTACCTTTAAAAATCCATGCATATTCATTGTTGTACTGTATCTAGATATGTATATGAGAAATCAGAGTTTGTATCACACTATATGAATTTCCTTTTCTTTGGCATGGCTTACCTTCATCTAAATTTAATTCTTCGCCACTGCTAACTACCGAATGAATTCAAATGAAACTTGGCACGGTTTAAGTCCATAATACGGAGAAGGTTATAGGATACTTTTTATTGCGAAAATAAAATGAGAAGGGGGTGAAATAGGGATTGAAGGTTTGTATGAAAAGTCCTTCGTTTTTAGAGTTACAGTTTTAAAAATTTGTTCATAAATCGTGAAAAAAATACGAAATATAATCTAATTCAAAAAAGTGGTGAAATAGGGCTTGAAAGTTTACATTGATTTCCACGCGGACGTAGTTGCGGGCGCCCGCTAGTTCGTATTATAAGTATAGATTCTAGATGGCGCTAGTAGTACTCTATGCCACGGTAACGTTTGGTGTTACAAATGGTATAAGTAAAATCTCAAATTGCGAATATGTGTATAAAATTCGACCAGTTTTATTATAAGTATAGATATAGATATAGATAGATTGATATAGATATGAAAATATTCTGACAAATATATTTTTGATTACATCTGATGTAACTTTCATAACGACAAAGAGTTCATACAAACAAAACCAAAAATCGCATCTATATAACATCCCTGAAGGTCGAACACTGCGGTGAAGCCGGAAGACAATTTTATTAGCATAATAATTTTAAGTAGGTGCTTAAACAAGTAAATATTTTCTCATGAAAATGTTTGTATTCATACAAATTTTTAGTGTGTACGGAAAATGCGTATCGTTAAGAAGAATATGAAATATAATTTTATTTAGAATCATCGTGATTTGAAATTCAATGATACCAAAATGCGTCACGACAAAACGAGATATAGGATTAAGAACGAGAGAATATGTTTCACAGTATTTTAACGGATTTAAAAAAAAGTAGAATGTTCTACGTTCTTTTGTATATCTCTTTTTTTGTTTTTCAAGTTTTAAATATTGCCTTTGTGCCTGGTTCGTAGCTTTCTGAAGTTTCACTTCTGTACAATGTGTTACATTTTTTTCCTCATTTTTTTGATGTACAACTTATATAATAAACTAAATAAGTTATTTAATTAATGCAATTCCAATATTTTTCTCCCACTAAATCTTCATCAACAAGATCTTCATTTAGTTGTAGGCTTTTTCATTAGCAGGAAAATCCATAAGTTAAATTAAATAAGGCATCAGTTTAGTATACACTAGAAGTTACTTAAACGTTAAACCTAGATTACCTATGATTTTTACATAGTTATCTACCTACTAATGCACTACATAGGTACCCGTAGATAACATAAATGCACGATTAAACAACTCGAACGGTAGCTTAATACATAACAGTTCCAAAAATGGGAAAAAATAAACAGTCGTTTTCTCAGTTAGTGTACTAATGAGGATAAATTAAGTATCTACAATTTAATCACTTTGCCGCTTACGTACCGAATTGCCGAGTCGTCCGGACTCAGCGGCTATCATATTATTCATTTCATATTCATAATTCATATCAGTCGCTCGCCTGCCTTTTGCTGAGATGTACATGTTTCGCGCCTTGTCATACTTCGCGGAATATCATTTAATACTAGTATACCACAGACTTTCCCTGAATCCCGATAACTTTTGAGGAAGTTTGTGTTGTTGATTCAAAATCGAGCCAGATGGAAATCGCATTGGAAAAATAGACGTGAGTCGATTTATTATTATCGTAATGAATTGCTTTGGTTAGCTGTAATGTGAGTTTGTAATTTACGAGTATTATACTTACTTGAGGATTCGCTTCTACTCACGTATTAAGTATATTTATTATCTATATATATATCTATATATATATATATATATATCTATATATATATATATTATGCGGTATAATTTGGAGACGGAGATTTTTAAAATACAGTTGCGTTTGTGATTATAACCGGGTGACTCTGAATACCGTTTTCCGTATTCCGGTGATGAGGTTTCTTCAAGTATTATGAGTTTTCTCATAACAATAAGCAAAACTTAATAGTAGCGTCTTATTCTAGTTTTACCTTTTGTGATTTTTGACAACATTAAATATTGCATAGAAGAAAGCGTGGTAGAAAACAGAGGAAAAATGCATTTTCATGATGTCTTGGAATAGTATAGATGTAGGTGATAAACAGCTTGAGGAAGTTTTATTAACATGTATAATGGGAGTTTTTGATAAGTTATATAAATGATGGATTTCCAAATAATTTCTAACGAGCCATTTGTTTCATCATCATCTCCTTTCCCTTATCCTACTGAAGTTGGGTCAGCAAAATATGTCAGTCTTTTCCATTTAATTCATCTATATTATTTGTCATCTCATCATCCACTCCATTTACAAACATCATGTCCTCTATCACACACTCCAATCATCTCTTCTTTGGCCTTCCTCTCCTCTTCTGTCCTTGCACTTATTCAACATTATTTTGGTAATATGACTTTCATCCCACGGCATATTGTTGTTTTTGTTTATTCCATCATATGTTAGACAGTAAAAAAAATTTAAAATAAAGTTATTATTTTTATTAAAACAGGTGAAACAGGTACTATGTAATAAAAGTCATACTCAATGGCCATACTCACATATCTTTGGATGCAGTCGTTATCTGGAGCATATCCACCCAATTGTGATAATAAAAGAATACTGTTTATCATGATAATCCGATATGTAGCAATGGAGATCTTCAAGCATAATTTTCCATAAAATTTAGAAGAAATATGTGGATAAAGTGAAATAACTCTACTCGATCTAAGTTCTAACAGCTATTTCACAATGCCATATGGTTTTTTTTTTGTGATATTGTGCAGAAATGTTGATAATAAGGCAATTAAAATGTATCATTAAAGCTTTATTTTGCGAAAGTGGATAGTGAACAGTGAATAATAAAGTTATTTCATACTCGCATACTTGCGACTTCTACCACGGGAAATTCAGTTTTCACAGATCCCGCGGGAACTATAAATTTATCCGGGATAAAAAGTAGCTTATTGCTCAATAAGCTCGTCTATTTCCCAATTAATAGTAATAGTTCCAGATATTAGCCACAACAAACAGACAAAAATAAAAAAAGAATAGTGTTTTAGTATCGTGTAAACAACTATAAGTAGTTGAGAAAATGCAATTACAAGTAGTAATTGCATTTTCTACTCACAATAACGTATTCTACTTACAATAAGAGTTATTAGGATTGCGTGTGGAATGTTAAATTAATTTTTTTAGAAAAATTACTTGAACCAGCATACCTTGTTCTGCCATATAAATTTCTGTCGTATAAAACTACTTAGTCTTGCTTTATTACTTATCCGAATATAAGACGAACTTTACTGACCTGGATGGATGAAAAGTATTTTTCACTACTCTTGCTCAAAAACATTGTCATATTACCACTCCACAGTGGGGCTAAACAAGCATTTCAGCCTCTAGGGGCTGAAGTAATTTTGTTTTTTTAATTTTTGTCTGTTACGAGTACTAGCCAAGTACTAGCCTACTATAAAACGAAGGAGGTTTTATTCGTAAATAGAATCATCGTAGGTGAGGCCCTCCTTCTTCTTCTTTTGGTTATATGGCTCCACGCGTCGAGCGATTGAGCCAGAGGTAAGGTACTGATTGTTTGATAAAAATAAAACTTTAAATTGGAATAAAATGCAGCGTTCTTGTCTGTGGAATGCGGTAATTTTTTTTATTTGATTTTTATTGAGTTGCGAATTTAAAGATCGAGATTTGAAGACAAGGTTGTACGATGCTTTTCTTCATGGAAAAAAAATATAGTAGTAAAGAAAAATAAAATTAAAGAGCGAAAAGTTAAAAACAATTTGCTGTGAATAATCCATACTTGATTTTTTTAAGAAATTCATTGTGAATTTGTGACCGTAATTTACATATTTCGCAACATTAATTGTTGTCTTCATCTATTGAGAATGGTGACCCTAATTTAAAGATGGAACAAAACGAATCTTAAAAATAAATCGTATATAATGGGTCGTTTTAGGCCCTTGTATAATCTACTATTATAATAATAATAATAATAATAATAATAATTGTTTATTTGCAAGAATACAACATTCCACTAAATTAATAGTGTGCAAATATAAAAAATACAAATAGTCACAATTACCAAATTAAATGAAATGAGATTAAGAAAAAGATAAATACAGTCACAGTTACTAAATTAAATTAAATGAAATTACAAATAAAAAAGAAAAAATAACATCAATAGTCATAATTACCAAATTAAATTAAAAATGAAAATAAAATAAAGTTACACTTGCAATACAATATACAAAATTCATTATTTTTACAATTAACATTTTTACAATTATATTTAATAGTTCTTTGACATTATAGTAGGTTTTACTTATCAACCAGTCGTATAATTTTCTTTTAAATTGTGCCATAGGTAACGCTTTAATATCTTTCGGAATGCGGTTAAATATTTTGATACACATCCCAGGACAATTCTTTAAGTATAATTTAGTTCTAGGAGAATAATTCAGCATCAAGTTATGAGGGTTTCTTGTATCACTATAGTGCAAATCAGATTTTTTACAAAAGAGGTACTCATACTTTTTTATAAAAACGCAGATAGTGAAAATATACATACTTGGCAATGTTAACACATTCAGTTTTCTAAACAATGGTTTGCAAGTGTCTAGAGGCGCCGCACCACATATTGCTCGTACACATTTCTTTTGCGCAACAAATGCCCTGTTGATATCGGTACCATTTCCCCAAAATGGTAACCCATATCGTATACATATGCATGATAGACCTCTAAACAGGTTTTTTGATCTAGGATGTTTCTGAGTCTTCTAAGAACGAAACAGAAGCTATTTATCTTTCCTGAAACCTTAGTAGTGTGTTCTTTCCAATTAAGTTGATTATCTATATATACACCAAGAAACTTTATGCTATTTATGGATTCTACTGTTATGCCGTTATATTGTATATTTAAAGGATCTTTTAGGTTATTAATATTAAAATGAATGCATTTTGACTTCGCTAAATTTATTTGGAGATTGTTAATGTCAAGCCAGTTAATAATAGATTGAATTGTAAGATTAATTTCATTTTCGTGTCCTTTAATAGTAGTACTTTTGTTTGTCGATACAATAATTGCGATGTCATCTGCGTATAAAACAGTTTTATAGTTAGTTGCGTCAATAATGTCATTTATATAGATAAGGAACAA
The DNA here is from genome assembly GCF_947172395.1 of Bicyclus anynana. Classification (NCBI taxonomy): domain Eukaryota; kingdom Metazoa; phylum Arthropoda; class Insecta; order Lepidoptera; family Nymphalidae; genus Bicyclus; species Bicyclus anynana. The sequence goes on along the minus strand of NC_069087.1, from coordinate 648,715 downwards.
AAAGGGTCCTAATATACTCCCTTGCGGAACGCCATATCTATTATTCCTGTACTCGGATTTAAATTCTTTAAGTTCCATGTCTATGATTTTCTTTATTATAACTGACTGACTGCGATTGATCAGGTAAGATTTTATCCATTGTAGAACATGTCCTCTTATCCCTACTTTTTCTAATTTTGCTAACAAAATTTCATGGCTCACAAAATCAAATGCCTTCGATAGGTCAAAAAATAAGCCAGTAGTATTATTTTTCGAGTCTACGCTTTTTAGAACTTCGTCGAACAGGGAAAATATGGCCAGCGTCGTGGATTTATCTTTCTGAAACCCATATTGCTCTTTTCGTATAATATTAAATTTATTACAATAATTTAATAGGCGCTTTAGCATACATTTTTCAAAAATTTTGGAGAATATAGGAATTAGTGTAATAGGTCTATAATTCCCTATGTCTTTAATATTACCCTTCTTGTATATCGGTTTGATGATTGACTTTTTTAATATCTCTGGAAAACATCCGGATTCAAACGATAAATTTATCAAATAAGTTAATACTGGGATAAAGTGATTTTTTGTGGCCTTAATAATTTTAGTATTAATAGTGTCATAACCTTCCGCAGATGTATTATTAAGGCTTAGAATTTCTTTTTCTACTTCTTTGTGCGTCATTGGCTTTAGGTACATGGATTGAAATATATTGTTAAGTTTATTAAGTGGTTCATTATTTGATCTATTATTATTTTTATTTGTCAATTCTATAAAATAGTTATTAAAAGTCTGTGCTATTTTATTTGGCTCGTCAATTATTTCATTGTTTAATATAATGCTATCAACAGAATAGTTGTTATTCGGTTTTGTTATTTCATTTTTTACAATATCAAATTAAATATGTCAATAAATAAATTGTCAATGTGCTGCCTAAAAATTTCCAGTCCAGGATATGATTGTTTATATCCGGAATCCAGGACTGATTTTCAGGATGATAAAATTATACATCAATTCACAAATGCTGCTTGTCCACAGACTATAAAGACCCGTCGTCGTTTTCATGGGAGAACTACCTGTCGGAGACGATGTCGACGGCAGCGCCGCCCCGCGCCTTCAAAACGCGCCCACCGGTGGGCTTCAAGCCGGGCATGAAGCTGGAGGTGGTGGACCGGAGGGTAAATTTGTGTGTCATGGGACGTTTGCTTTGACTTCAAAGGTCACTGGCAAAGCTTTTACCGCGTAATCTCATTTTCTTGGGAATACTGGGACAAATGTAGCCTAATGTACAATTTCAGATGATACATGCGCAGTTTATTGGTAAACCTCCTCGGTAAAGGGGGCAGACTCATAACCGGGAGGTCATGATTCCATATCGATTGTCGGACCCACTTCTAACGTAGTGTATAATGGTCAAGGTACAAAAATAGTATAAACGTTTAAACGTTTTTTTACAAAAGCAATTTGTAACGAAAATTGTTCATCTGTTGTCAGGTGCCGTTCCTGATAAGGGTGGCGACGATAAGCGCCGTGAAGGGCCACCAGGTGCGCGTGTCGTTCGACGGCTGGCCCGAGGAGCTGTCGTGCTGGCTGGACGACGACTCGCCCGACCTGCACCCCGTGGGCTGGTGCCTCAAGACCGGCCACCCGCTGGAGCCGCCGCTCAGTGAGTGCACACTTGTCGCTTCAGTGGGGACCACAGAACATAGAACGCTTAGCAATAGAAGGACTAAGGGGACGGTGCCTGCGTATCTATACTAATATTATAAAGAGGAAAACTTTGTTTGTATGTTTGTTTGATTGTAATGAATAGGCTCAAAAACTACTGGACCGATTTTAAAAATTCTTTCACCATTCGAAAGCCACCTTATCCACAAGTAACATAGGTTAAATATGATATTGGAAAAAATAGGGTTCCGTAAGATATTTGGGTTTTTCGGACACAAGGTTTAAAAAATCAACCAGAAAAGTAGGGTAGGGGTGGGTAGGAGTAGGGTAGGGGTAGAGGTAGGCTGGGAGTAGGGTAGGGGTAGGATAGGGGTAGTTGAAAGTTTACATCGGGTTTCACGCGGACGAAGTCGCGGGCGTCGGCTAGTCCTTATATATGTAGACGTACGCTAATGTGTTTGTATTAGAAGAAAAGTTGTCACTGAAAATTATATTCTTTTTTCACTACTCTTGCTCAAAAACACTGTCATATTACCACTCCACAGCGGGGCTAAACAAGCATATTAGCCTCTAGGGGCTAAAGTAATTTTGTTTTTTTAATTCTTGTCTGTTACGAGTACTAGCCAAGTACTAGCCTACTATAAAACGGAGGAGGTTTTATTCGAAAATAGAATCATTATAGGTAAGGCTCTGATTGTTTTGAAAAATAAATAAAAAACTTTAAATTGGAAATAAATGCAGCGTTCTTGTCTGTGGAATGTGTAATACCTTTGCCTTTTTCTCATGTGAAAAAAATAAAATTAAAAAGCGAGAATTTAATAAACAAATAATACACACTTGATTTATTTCAGAAAATAATTGTAAATTTGTGACCGTAACTTTCATATATTTCAACATTAATTGTTATTGGTGTCTTCATCTACTGAGAATGGTGATCCTAATTTGGAGATGGATGACATTTTCAATCTGTTACCATCAAAGTCCAGACGCATTTACTTAAATACTTACCTACGAAAAATTTAATAAGTGAAGAAAACAACAACAAATGGATTCACTTACGAAAAGAGTTTTTTAAACTATTATCTCCCACGTTTACCTCATATACTCGTTATTCATCTTCACAGTAGTCGGAAATTATGTTATCGGGTAAAAGCATCTCCCATAATATCCAAAATTGTAGACTTTGTACATTTAATTTTCAATTAAATAAATCATTGAATATTGAACTAAACTATTTTATTTTCTCGCAATCGTAGTGAAAAGCAGAGTGTAACACGCGGGGCTAAACCCATTATATACTCGGTTTCTATTTAGGCGGCCCTCGACTTACGTCTCAGGCCCTAAAAATACCTCGTATATAATGGGTCTTTTTAGCCCCTTGTATAACAATCTACTATTTAACGATACAAAAGCAGCAAAAGAAATTTGCGCGCTACAAAAAGTATAACCCTGTATAGAGGAGCTGTCGTGTTGGCTATACGACGATGTTGACGAGATGTTGTGTCCGTGCTGCAGCAGCGGAGGAGCTGCGCATCAGCGGGCCGTGCGGCGTGGGCGGCTGCCGCGGGCTGGGCTCGGTGCGCGGCGGCGCGCACAAGCAGCACGGCGCCGCCTCCGCCTGCCCCTACCGCGCGCAGCGCCCGCACACGCCGCCCGACCGACTGCAAAGGTTTATTTTTTTTTTTATATATATATTCTTTACAAGTTAGCCCTTGACTACAATCTCACCTGATGGTAAGTGATGATGCAGTCTAAGATGGAAGCGGGCTAACTTGTTAGGAGGAGGATGAAAATCCACACCCCTTTCGGTTTCTACACGGCATCGTACCGGAACGCTAAATCGCTTGGCGGTACGTCTTTGCTGGTAGGGTGGTAACTAGCCACGGCCGAAGCCTCCCACCAGCCCCACCCTCCCAGCCTGCCCCGCTACCACACAGTGGTGCGTACTTATGCAATAGTCTAAGATCCGTATTAGAAACGACCTTCACCCATTTAATAGATGAAGAGTGTTTTATATCAAACTAGCTAATACCCGCGTAAAATTAAATCTATACTAATATTATAAAGCTGAAGAGTTTATTTGTTTGTTTGATTGAACGCGCTAATCTCAGGAACTACTGGTCCGATTTGAAAAATTCTTTCAGTGTTAGATAGCCCATTTATCGAGGAAGGCTATAGGCTATATATTATCCCCGTATTCCTACGGGAACGAGAACCACGCGGGTGAAACCGCGCGGCGTCAGCTAGTTTTCCATAAATTTCCATTCCACATTTTAGCCAAATTCATTCAGTCATAACCATCAGCTTTTCACAAATACCGCGGGAATCATTGATTTTTAAATCAAAATTGTTTCTAATTCGGATCTACTACAAAATGCACTGCCTACCCTTAGGACTCGGTAGGGACGGGATAGTATAGCCGGATATGCTTTGGAGAGGGAATTATCCATTTTGTTCGATTTGTACGTAAAATGCGTACCCTGCTTAGAAACCTTGTACACGCAACTGCTACCACACCACTTATGTTTTTTTTATTTGCTACAAGTTAGCCCTTGACCACAACTTCACCATGATGCAATCTATACTATTTTTTTCCTTACATGGCAAAAAAGGTAAACAAAGATCCGTCGTCACGACATTCACATATTTCTCACAAACCGTCCGTTTAAACTAAATCATTTATATACACATCACTTCATTTAACGCGCACACCGCGAATTACATAAAAACTGCTTGTAATTAACTATTATATCACATTTATTTCACTAAAAACGAAATCACAACAAGTTTTATTTCTACAGATTAACGAAAATGTTGCGAATTTGACATTTCGTAATGCTAGATTGTCTATGAATTGAAGAGACGGGAAAGATACATGAAATTATAACTTGTCGATAATTATGTACATATTTTTTAATTTTAATATTTGTGTCCTTTGTGGCTTATAAATAAAATAAATGTGTATCTTTATTAACACAGCACCAAAGAATATATTATACTCCATGGAGAAGAAGTAAATCTACATACATGAAAACGTTGGACATAGCAGCGACATTATTTCCGCATACGAATATTTTTTCATAAAGTCAGTGGCAATTTTAAATGGAGATTTTTGATTTTAAAATAGTTGAAGGACCTAATTGAGAAAAAACAAATAATAATTTAAAAAAATATATACAACCGACTTCAAAATATTAACGTACCCACGAAATTAAAAAAGGGAAAAATAATATCATTATATTTTCTGCCAAGCCAGTGTATTCAATCTATTAATTCAAGGTGTACCCTATCGTAAAGATTTTTGTTTCTCAGACATTATTTTTGTCTGTCATGTGTTTTTTTCAGTAACGACTTAAGTCAACATCAGACGGGCTTGGCAGCGACTTCAAAATGATCAATAAGTAGAAAATATAATAATGTTATCTTTCGCTTTTTAGTTTCGTGGGTACGTTAACATTTTGAAGTCGGTTGTATTTTTTCATAATATTTTTTTTTTATATTTTTAATATACCTAATAAATAAATCAATCCATATGAAATTCAACCTAAAATCCACCCATCTGAAAGTCGGAATTTTCGGTTAGTTATATTATTGTTCGTCATACTCTACTCAGCAATCAGCAATAATATAACAACCAAATAACAACAATTGCAAACGAAACAAAAAAGTAATGATGATATGGAACAAACATTGACACGACCTCACTGTGAGCATGGAAGCGACAATGTGGCACTTTTTGCTCGCAGTAAACTCATCCTAAACCGAGCTTAACCGATCGCGGCGCGAGTGCTCCCGAATGTTTGTAATTATATAGCACGATCAAAAATTATTAAAAAACCGATAAACCGATTCTTGAACCACTTGCAAAATTTTTAAATTAAGAATAAAGAAAACAATACACAAATACGACTTGAATATTATGATTGCTGGATCAGAAAAATAAATAAAAGATTTGAAATACTAATGGAAAAAAATTTATTACTTTTGTTTCGCAACATGGTGAGATTTTTATTTTTCTGGTATACGTAAATCGTGATAGTCAGAGTTATTAGGATATTATCTCAGAATACAGAAAACCACCAGAAGCCACGTTTAGATGTCATTCTATAGTGCGCAGTGTGTCCAAAAGTTGTACACAACAGCCTGCACTCGTCGCACTTCTCACCCGCGTAATGTTGCTAGTACATGAGGCTGTTAAATTTTTCCCTATTTTGTGGTAAAAATTTATAATGTTAAAAGGAAAACAATAAGTGTACAGTTCATCACATTAAATGTTAACTTGTATGGTAAATAATAAAAACAGTAGGACCGGTTTTCTAGTGATTGCTAAGAGTCAGCAAGAAAATAAACTCTAAAAAATTTAAGACAAGGACAAATAAATAATAGATATAATATGACGGTTATTATAAAACTTATCAACTAACAAACTAAAGAAATACATATTTACAATAATAATTTTATATACTCCATATAATTATATTATATTATTATTATTATAAATATGTATTTCAATCGCGTGCACAGTTATTATTATCTCGTCTTATTTCTCTAATTTTTATGTCTCTTAAAATTCAAGTATAAATAAGGCCATTTAATTGGTTTAATATCTTTTAAGAATGTTTTTTGAAGATAAAAATATTTTATTTAATCCTCTTGCTCAAACAAACAAGCAAACAAGTAGGTACACAAACAAACAAAAGACCAAACAAGCACACGAAAACAAACAAATGTGCAAACAAACACACAAACAGACAAGAACGAACGAATTTATTATAATATAGCACGCCATTGTTATTTGTAAAATTTTAAAGCTTTAAGATTATTTTACACTTTCTTTATCTGCGCTGATTACCACAATTTTATTTCAACTTACTTGCCGGAACCTATGCCTACCTATTTAGTTGATTAATATTTTACATAAATAATAAATCCTTGAATTGAAATTAAAAGTAGGGAAAATCAAAACAATTACATTGGCAACACTTACAAAATGAAGGCATCGGTTTCTATGACAACTAAATTCACGTAAAAATTATTCATTATTATATCATAAGAATATTTATTTGTGATACTTACACGTGAAATGTGATCCTATTCAGTTTCTTTTTTTACCAACGGCATTTTTACACGAAGGAATAGCACAAGACGGCTTAATTTAATTAAATTTGTCACCTGTATAGCACGTCAAACAACACGACAAACACAGAGTGAGTAATCGTAAAATGTGTAGTTTAAATGGCTTCACTTCTTTGCGCTATCACTCCTTCTGGTGGTTTTCTGTATTCTGAGGATATTATATAAAGAAGTTTGAGAGATAGTGATGTACAAGGGGCCGAAACTTTAGTACAAAGGTTTTTTAATATATGACATTATGCGGTAATAAATTTAGTAGGTTCTAGAGCTAGAAAAATGTTACGAATTATAATTAGAGACAGACAGTAAGTGTACATTAATTCCAATTATGTTCTACATAGTCATTTGGACTAGTGGTGTATAACCAAGGTAAAAAAAGAAAGAAATAATAATCTTTAATTCAATAGAAAAATATTTTTGTCGCTTTTTTGTTTTTCTCAATTGTTTTATTCAACAATTTAAAAATTAAAAATTTCCATTATAAATTGCCACTGACTTTATTTCAAAAATATTCGTATGCGGAAATAATATCGCTACTATATCCAACAAAATGAAATGAAATGTTAATGTTTTTTAACTTTTGTATCTTTTGTAATTTTTAAAAATGTAAACTGTAAAATTTTTGTAATTTATGTACTTGGAAATAAAGGCTATATTATTATTATTATTATTATTATTACTATATCCAACATTTTCATGTATTTCATGATTCACTTCTTCTCCTTGGTGTATATATTCTTAAAATGATATTTAATTTCCTAAAATGCACACAACTGAAAAGTTGGAAAACGAAACGAATATGGAACGTATTCGTTTTTTAAGATGACGTATAGTAACGGATATTTTAGTTTAGTTATTTCAGATATAACGATACCTACTTGATATCGTTACGATGCCCGCGGTTAACTTCTCAACCCTACTGATTGTCTTTGGTTCATAGTCAGCCATTATTGTTGTTTAAAATTGTCATCTAAGAAAATTTCAAGTATAACTAACTAGGAGTTGGATGAAAATCCACACCCCTTACGGTTTCTACACAACATCGTGCTGGAACGGAACGGAACTAGCCACGGCCGAAGACTCCCACCAGCCAGACCAGTATGTACACTGTACAGTGTAGAATCTCTTAATAAGTAAATATTTATTTCCCCTCTAATGTTGTATATATTTTTGTACAATTCCAGGTCACCAAACAAACCTAAATCAGTATCTACGAGTACACCAAACAGTGACGCTCCAAAGGAAAAGTGAGTATTGTTTTGAGTTTGTTATTTTCACGTTAATATTTTTTACTGAAAACTTAATGAACACAACAATCTTGTAGAGGTTGAGACCTTTCAGTATTTGTTTGAATCAAAAATAATCTTTGATTGATTTAATAAAAAAATTTGTAACTGTTTTGGGTATTACCTGGTAATAATAATGATGTTAATAGATAATGATATTTGTTTCCAGACTTCCAAGGGGTCGTCCGCCCAAACACAAAAGAGTTGAAGAAGTTGCCAAAAATGATCCCGTGAGTAATGTTTCTTATTAATGTACAGTACCATACCATAGGTACTGCTACTGCGCTGGCCTTATGGCCCCGCTGACATACTGCATACATTTTTGTGGATTGTGCTGCATATTTTACTGTGTATTTGTACACCTACCTATGGTGGAATAGGATTCCAATTAATTCTTTTGTTATATATGTAATATATGTCGCAAATTAAAAGGAAACAAAATGAATTTTACAAAGAGTGGATATGCGATTCTTTTTATATTAATCTCATTCAGACAGTATTCCATAAACTAGAGCACGGGGTAGTGTAGTCGGATATGCTCTGCCGGCGTGCGCCTACATAAACGGTGGTACCTAAAATCTTGTATCACGCACCATAACAAACAATGCTCTAAAACATTATAAACATTGTCTAAAAATTTACTTCCAAGATTTCTAGTAAATTCTAGTAATTAATAGATATCTAATAAATTAAATTGTATAATTAATTAATAATAATTAATATATTGTAATTGTATTAATTGAAGTATGAATTTTATGTTAATAACTCTTCCAAGATGTGTCATTCATCATCATCATTATCAACCCATATTCGGCTCACTGCTGAGCTCAAGTCTCCTCTTAAAATGAGAGATGTTAGGCCAATAGTCCACCACGCTGGATCAATGCGGATAGGCAGACTTCACTGACATGCAGAGAATCTAGAAAATTCTCAGGTATGCAGGTTTCCTCACGATGTTTTTCCTTCAAAGTTTGAGACATGTGATATTTATTTCTTAAAATGCACACAACTAGAAATTTGGAGGTGGCTGCCCGGGCCGGATTAGAACCCTCCTGCAGAGGTCATATCTATTGGGCTATCACGGCTCTTATATTCTTCGAAAATATTCTTTAAACTTATTTAGTGACATTAACTATTATATTGTAGGTATCGGACGACGAATCCCTCTCAAGCAGCGGCGGCAAGCGCTGGCGCGGCAGCGGGAGCGAGGAGCGGCTGCGCTCGGGCGGGCAGCCGTCGCCGCGCCCGCCCTCCGCGCTCGCGCCGTCCCTGCCGCGCGCGCTCGTCGCCCGCCACGTGGCCGACCTCGCGCTGCCGCCCGACCCGGACTCGTGGACGCAGGTCAGTTGGCACTGTCGTCGATGTGCGCCAGCGGGAGCCAGGAGTTACCCATCTTAATATCTCGAAAACAGCTGGACGTACAAAATTGAAATTTAGCAGTCAGGTAGCTTAGTAGACGTCAGCTAAGAACATATATTGCGATTCGGTCAAGTTAAGGAGATCTATGCACGGAGCACGTCGCGGGTGTCTAATGTATGTTACGGTTTTATGCTTTAGTGAGCTATTTTTTGACATTACAGAAAGACGTAGCAGCGCTGCTGTGCCGCGTGGCGGGCGCGGGCGCGGGCGCCGCCGCCGCGTCGGCGCGCGTGTCGGGCGCCGAGCTGCTGATGGCGTCCTGCGAGGAGCTGGTGCACTGCCTGCGGCTGCGGCTCGGGCCCGCCGTCAAGGTGTACGCCGCCGTGCGCCACCTGCGCGACGCGCTCTCGTGATCCACGGCGCTGCGGCACGCGCTCTACGTGCTCGTGTGAGCCAGACCGTGCTCTGTTGTGTACACATATAGATAAGCTCTCAGTGTGTCTCGTGCCATGTGTGGGCACTACATATTTATACTCGTGTGAACAGGACCGATGCAGTGTTGTGTACATAGCTCAGTGTATATACATGTAGCTCTCAGTGTATAGTGAACTGTGAATACATACTTGTTGTTAAATTGGACAACTTGACCGAAGGGTGCTGTGTTGTGTTTGTATGTTAAAGCTCTAAAAACTCTTAAAACCTTCCAGAAACCACTAATATTGAATGCTCATTTTTATGGAATTAAAATTCCAAGTTCCAAGGGGAAGTTCCATGGCCTGTATAAACAGAACATTTACAGACTGTTAATGAATGCAACTATTATTGAACATGATGAAATGTAATATTAATATTTCAAGTAAAAGTGGAACTTTTACTTGAAATGTTAAATTTCTCCTTTGTACCTATGGTAGGAACACAGGCCGACAACCTTTCAGCTTTTAGAAAATCACGAATGTTTGGCTAGCTAATTAATTAAAATTATTCAATTTATAATATATTTTTTTTTGCAATATTTAGCGGCTTCCTATTATTAAATGTGCAGTAAAATTCTAAGCTTCTTATTTGTACATATAATTACCAATACTTTTAATTGATAAACATTAAATGTATGTTCTGTAGTACAATGTATGTGTTAACTGGACTGTACAAACTGAAATAAAATGAGACATATATTTGTTGGTATATACTGGTTAATTAGGCATGAAAGGTTACAATTGGTTTAGTCATAAAGATATATTTAGTTTAAATTATGTGTGATAAAACTTATTTTACTATCATCATGGTGAATGTTTAGATGGTAGAGGCAGTAAATTTGTGTATATAAAGATGTCAGTATAATTTACAATTGTACAATTGCCATTTGTGCTTTAATACCTAATTATTTGGTATTCATTTATGAAGGTCTGGAATTTAGATTCCATTTTTTTTGCTTTATCAAGATTGGTTAGATATTTGGTTTCAATGATTTCAATCAAACAGATGAAGTTATATTACAACAAGACTTATTTCTAAATAATGCTTTCAATGTTTTTTCAATCTTTTAAATAAAATGTATTATGGATATTGACAATATGATGCTGTAATTATAGGTATACATTTTAATGAAACTTCTGAGCACAAAATGCAAGGTTTGAGGTTGTGATTGTGTAAAATAAGTAACTTGTCAGAGGTCATTGTATTCAGCACACATTGTAATAAATAATAATTTTATTATTTTCATGCAATGCTAGAAATAAACTGCTACAATTTTTTAATTAATTATTGTGTTTAAGTAAAGGATATATGGAAGTGCAATTTTTACATGATTAACCATGGTTACATGGTTTTTGTAAAAGTTGGCATAGTGTTATCAATGGTAAAATATGCACCACAGATATTATGGTAATATTATATCACCTTTGCCTAAAGTCTACTTTCCCTTATGCATTTTCATTATGTATTGAGTATTGAATACACATATTGTAAATCAAACCACACCAAAGAAGGTATCAATAAACTTACTATTACTCTTAGGATAGTAGAGTTTTTATGTAAATAAAATTATTATTTAACAAAAGCCAAATGTATATTTTGGTTAAAGTCAACTTTTTAAATTAAAAATATTTGTAAATATTTATTTTTATTATAGTGCAATCTATGGAGTAAAAATAGTTTCAAATGTTGAAATATCATAAATGTAATATAATTCTAAAGTTCTATGACAGTTATGTTGTTAGTTTAATTTTTTATGATGAATGTTATTATTTACTGTAGTTATAAAATAAAAATACTTCTCATTTGGAGACAAGTTTCTAGTTTAGGATAATCCTATTACTTTGACCCAATTTTAACACAGAATGTGTTAGTCTGTGTCAATATTTATGAATAACTTTCTATAAGATGGACCTATTTTAGTTAAGCTGCTTTCGTTTGATAGGCAAAAATCCGATCAATATTCTTTAGGGGACATCAGTTTCAATAAATACAAATAATAGTTTATTTTATAGAATGATCAAAGTATTTTTTAAATTTAATGACTGAAATTAAGTATTTTTTTATACAAAAAGCTACTACTCCTACCTAAAAATTAATAACAAATGTAATATCCTACGCCTGCATTAATAGAACTACTTTATTGTTTGCAACGAATAATGTAAGTAAAATGATTGAGCATTTACTGTTGTAATATGTAATATCATGCCTTGTTAATGATGTAAATAATACTGTGTATATAGTATCTTCAACTGTTACTCCCCAAGTGTACCCATGGGAGGTAAGCATTAATATGACGCTGGGTTCTTACTAAGTGTTCATTTACACGAGCGGCAGCTGCTATCGACGTCTCGGCGGTAGCCAACGGCAGTCGACTGCAGTCGGCGACCGCCGCTGACCGCCGACGAGAGTCGACTGCAGTCGACGGCAGAATTGCCGCTCGTGTAAAAGAACCCTACATGGGTCACATGGAAGCATTATACATATTTATTTTACAATGAAGTATTTTCTGCTAATGTGATTATTTTCTGAAAAATAAATATTCTTTGACTTAAGTAGGGTCATCTTCATTTCTTGTTTTTTAGTTCAGTTGGGTAAGATTTAATATTTTTACAGTGCCAATAGGTGTATAGCCTTGGATGTAGACTCTAGTGTTGGGTATTCTCCTGAGGTGAGATATTTTTGAAGCAAACCATGTACAGTAGATATAGTGAACTTTTTACACATGTTTAGTGCTAATGTGCCATTTACTTGGCATGTACTATTCTAAAATGTTCTGATATTAATAAATCCTTTAAAAATTTTAGTTCATTTCATTTTCAATTTATTAGGTCCTTACATTATTTTTTTGGCGTTTTCTATGGGGAGAAACATGAAGTCGATTTTTTTTAATTGTATATAATCTATATAATAAAAATTCATATTCATATTCGGCTGGACCGATTTCACTATTATTTTTTTTTGATGTGTTTGTTGTTGTCAGAAGGTTCATAAGTTCATTCATAGAAAAAAAATTAAAAAGGAGAAGGGTAGGGGTAGTTGAAAGTTTACATCGAGTTTAACGCGGACGAAGTCGCGGGCATCCGCTAGTATATACTTAATAATATTTAACATTATTTTATAAGGAAAACTAACATAAGTAGCGATTGTCATTTAAAGATATCTATTTAAAAAACGTAACGATAGCAAGAAAACTGTATACAAATTCTTAAAGTTGTCAGTCAGAGCCAAGGAACATATTTACTCAGGAGAAGAATACCAACCTCATACAAAAAAAGTGGCACTAAAATTACCGCCATCTGTGGAATGCCCCCATTGAAACAATTTGCCAACGCGGGAAATTCAAAGCTAATATATTGTTTTTAAATTTTCACAGTTCAGCTTTTGTAGACGGAATAGCTTTAAAATAAATATTTTTAAAAACCATTTCGATTAATTAATTAATTTAAACAGATATTTATAAACTCTGTCGATTAATTAATTAATTTAAACAGATTTTTAAAAATATTTATTTTAAAACCACTCCGTCCCCAAAAGCTGAACTGTGAAAATATTAAAAACAATATAATAGCACAATATTTTAGTAACAAGTAATTGTATATAATAAATTAAACAATAGAAAGAATAACAGTTTCAAGTTGAAATGTCTTTATTGTCAAATAAAAAATCTTATGCACTTAATCAATAACTAAGTAAACATCAGCACCTAAAATATAATCTACATATATTCATTTTGCTTCTAAAACTAAATTTTATCTTTAAAGTAAAATGAAAACCAAAATAAAAATATATCTATGCATCAATTGGGTGACTGCACTGAGATATTTGGGAAAATCAAGTCAATTATTACTTAACCAATTCATACATAAAAATATAGATTGTCGGGATATTTGTACATATGATAAACTATGCAAACGTCACGCAGTTTCAACAATGTAGTTCTCGTTCCCGTGGGAATACAGAGATAACAATTATGGCCTAATCCATGATTATAATGCTGTAAGAATTTTTTTAATCAGCAAAGTAGTTTCAGAACCTATTCAATGCAAACAAATAATCAAATTCTTCCTCTTTCTAATTAGTATAAATTTCATAAACAATAAAATTATTAGAATTTGGCTAATGAAAGTAGAAACTGAAATCACCCGCCAAATTTTAAAAAATCGGAGTAAATTCTCAAAATTATAGTGCAAATATTGAAATAACTGAGTTTAACACTTATAGTAAAGGTAATAATGTATTCACAAAGAAAAACTAATTTAAATAAATTATGAAAACGCATGTTTTTTTAATTTATTTATATGATTTTTAAATTTGGCGGGCAATATCAATCTCTACTTTCATTAGCTAAACTTTACAACCTAATGCGATAACATAATATTACTTTTAGGCGAATCAATAGAGCATTTACCCTCTACCTCCTCAGAAACAGCTCTGATTTTGATGATTATTTTTGTTCAGTTTGTTTCTTTATATTATTTGAAATCAGAAACCTTTTGGACTGAGGATGGAACGATTTATACTATTTAACAATAGTTATGCTATTTATATAATAAATAATTAAAAAACAAACACTACTGACTTCAAAAACACAAAGTTATGCAGTAAACTAATAAGCTGAAGAAAACATTATAATATTTTCTATCTACTGATTACTTTGAAGCCGGTGCCAATTGTACAATTAATGGGTAGGCAATCAATCGTACCGTTTTTTTCCATCTTAAGGATTCGAATTGTTTTCCGAAATTTATATGGGACCTACTTCGAAATAAACCCTTTACAAAAAGTAAAGAATTTTCAAAATCGGTCCACTCAGTAAAAAGTTAAGTTTAACATTACAATAAATGGGAAAACAATTAATCATCTTCTATTTTCCTACTATTAGGTTTGAAATTGTTTTCCAACATTTTATGAGACTTTTAGGAATATACCCTTTCTATCAAAAAATGAATAATCAAAATCGAACCACCCAATAAAAAGTTATGCTTGGTTTTACATTAAAATGAATAAGAAAACAATCAATCGCACATTTAGGATTGGAATTGTTTTTTAAAATTTATATGGGAGCTTTACAATCAAAATACCTTTACAATCTATAAAGAATTTACGAAATCGGACCACTTCGTAATAAGTTACGCATAGTTTTACAATACAATTAATGGGAAAATAACCAGTCATCTTCGTTTTTTTAAATTTATAATGATTTGGGACCATTGTCGGAATATACCCTTTCTATTTAAAACAAAGTTATTCAAATCGGAATTCGAAGACATGCTTGGTTTTAAACTAAAACAATCAAGAATGATCAATCAAAACAATTATCAAAATCGGACTACTCATGTTAACAGTTATGCTTGGTTTTACATTACGAAAACAGGGGATAATTGATTGTTTAACCATTAATTTTAGTATACAACCAAGTATAACTTTTTATTGAGTGGTCCGATTTTGATAATACTTTTTTATTATAAAGGGTTCATTCCGAAGATAGTCTTTTAAAGATATGAAAAAGCAATTCGAACCCTATAGCTAGGAAAACAATAGATAACTAATTGTCGACACATTAATTGGACCATTAGCACCGCCTTCAAAGTGATCTTCAAAGTGAATATTATAATATTTTCTTTCGTTTGTTAGTTTTCTGCATAAGTTTGTATTTTTGAAGTCGGTTGTATTTAAAAAAAAATATGTATAAATAGCATAGATATTTTTTAACAATTTAAATAATTTCGTCCACCAAAACATTTCTGATTTTAAATAACATAAAAAACATGACTTTAAAAAAAATCATCAAAGTCGGAGCTGTTTCTGAGGACTTCCAGCATATGCTTGTTTTATTTATTATTTGATTCCATTATTTCTTTCATAAAAACGTGACATTTTTCATTATGAGAATTATGTACAGACATAAAGAGACGAATTTTAGTATTTCAAAGAATCATGGTGCAGGTGCCTGGTCCATTGATTATATTTGTTACATCAATTGTTGTGACCTGTAATAGAAAATTTCATTTAACATGACTTTTTAAAATGCACTGAAAATAAATATTTACATAATTATATATAATAAGAATTCCTATTCTCATCAGGGACATATCAAATTTTTAGTCTATTTTCTGCTCCATTTACAAAAAATCATTTTAGGAAGCTCAGCTGTAACCTTGAAAAGTATAGAAATATGGATAATTTGTTACATTATTTACAAGCGGACGCCCGCTACTTCGTCTATGTGGAATTCAGTTTTTCACAAACTTGCACACAAACTTAAAGAGAAATTATAATGTGTTTACTTCAGTTTTTAAAAACAAAACTGTAAGTGTATCTAGGAAACATGTAGTTCATTGTTATTAAGCAGGTCAAAACTACCTTGATGGTTCAGTAGTTAGCCCATGTGTTTTGGATCACGAGATCCTGGTTCTATCTTTAAGAGATACTGAGTTTTTGCTTCTGCTAACAAATTTTTAGTCTGGAGTTGGGAAGTTGGTGGTGTCACACCCCCGTGCCTCAGAGAGCATGTTAAGCCGTCGAACCCGGTCTTTATCATTAACATTTCTGATAGTGATCATTAATCAATCTAATAATATCAACCTAAGCCGGATGAATAAAGCAAGTTACCTTGTGCTATTTTGCAAAATTGCCAGCAGCAACGTGGCTGCAGTAGTGTGGCTCGGGATGGGTACAGCTAGATCTTCATCTTTTATTTCTATCTCATGATATTTAACAATATATCTTCATTTACAGCACCTGCAAAAATAAATCAGAAGTTATACATTTTACATAATTATTATTGCATGCACTGCACCTGCAAAAATAAATAAGAAGTATACATTTATGGGCAGGCAGCAGCGATACCGGTGCGAGAAGTCTAGGCCTGCGAATGACCAACCCGCATGCCCAGCGTGGTCATTTATGGGCATTACCTTGCAATGTATAGTACAACACCACAAGATCCATGCAAGAGACCTATGTCCAGCAGTGGACGTCTATCGGCTGATAAGGTATACATTTTACATAATTATTATTGTTACCAGTTAAGAGGATAATCCCAGAGGATGTTGCTATTTCGTGATCTAAACCAGACATTTTCCTTTAGCATAGTACTTGTGCTTACTGTCCCATGGGAGACTAACATTCCAAAGGACCACAGTATAAAACTGAATAAATGTTATGACCTAACAAATGAAGTAACTAAAATGGCTATATGGTTAGTCTGTACGCCGTAGAGAGGTGCGAGAGGATTACCAGCAAAATCTCTCTATAATTTGCTTAGAGACCTTGGTCTCTCTAGAAGTGCAGATTTGGCTTACCAAATTACCAAATGGCAGACCTTACTACGCAGGGAGAACAACACGAGCAGAGAAGGGGAGTGTTAATCAATTGTCAAGGAATTCTTTAACCTTACGTCCATTGATCACAAGTCCAAGCTCTGCTCAGCGTTTTTCTCTCTGCCACGTGATGGACACCCACATGGTGAATCCATGAATTGGTAAGATATTTGTCTCAAAAAAAAATCATGTTGTACACTAAAATAATTTAGTTGAGTAGGTTGAGGCAAGCAATAATGACCGCGTGAAATACAGTTTTTCACAAATCTCCCTTGATTTTTTCAGGAATTAAAGTTAATTTTAGTGAAATTTATCAATAATTTTTTCAAGTGATTATAGTTATATACACAATACTAAAATGCAAACAAGGTCTTTTAAATTTTTCGTCTGTCTGTGTTTGTCTCGGATAATCTTTGGAACGGCTGAACCGATTTTAATTGGACTTTCATTGGAAGATAGAGGAAGTTATTGAGCAATATTTAGGCTACTTTTTATCCCAGAAACATGGTTCCCGCTGGATGTTCAAAAACTGAACATCACACGGTTGAAATCGCGGGCGTCCGCTAGTATTATAATATTGGTTAGCCAATGTGGTTTTGGATAACGAGGTCGTGGCTTCGAATCCTGGGTCAGGCTATCAGATACTGAGTTTTTCTTTCTTCCAAGAAATTTACAATTCTCAGCCTGGAGTTGGTAAGTTGTTTGTATTACACTCCCGTGCCTCGTCCAGGTCATTATCATTAACATCTGATAGTGATCCACAATGAATTACACTTTATCACCCTTAGCTCACCAACCTTTATTGTAGCAGTGTGGTGGGTCTAAGCTCCATAACCCCTTTTCTATAAGGTCTGGCCCTGTAGTGTCGTTAAAATAGGCTGATAATGATGATGCGTGGCTCAGCACTGGCTCAGCTAGACCTTCATCTTCTATTTTGCTACACCTGAAAAATTAAACATAAAGAATAAATTTTATGTATTTTCACCAGTTAAAAACAATTTTTTTTTTATTCTTTACAAGTTAGCCCTTGACTACAATCTCACCTGATGGTAAGTGATGATGCAGTCTAAGATGGAAGCGGGCTAACTTGTTAGGAGGAGGATGAAAATCCACACCCCTTACGGTTTCTACACGGCATCGTACCGGAACGCTAAATCGCTTGGCGGTACGTCTTTGCCGGTGGGGTTGTAACTAGCCACGGCCGAAGCCTCCCACCAGCCAGACCTGGACAAATGAAGAAAATCTCAATCTGCCCAGCCGGGGATAGAACCCAGGACCTCCATCTTGTAAATCCACCGCGCATACCACTGCGCCACGGAGGCCGTCAAATAAAAACTAAAAGAATTTTATTAAGTGAAAAATGTGAAGAATAGATTATGAAAAAAAACATAGACTCGAATTGAGAACCTCCTTCTTTTTTTGGAGTCGGTTAAAAAAGTGAAATAGGCTGATAATGATGATGAAGCAGGTTACCTTGTGCTATTTTGCAAACATGCCAGTAGCAACTGTGTGGCTCAGCACTGGCACAGCTAGACCTTCATCTTCTATTTTGCTACACCTGAAAAATTAAACATAAAGAATAAATTTTATGTATTTTCACCAGTTAAAAAACAAATAAAAACTAAAGGAATTTTATTAAGTGGAAGAAGAAGAAAGAAGAAGAAATATACTTTATTGTACATTAAAAACAAAAATAAACAATAACTTATAATAACACTAAGAAACTAATGTACAAATGGCGGTCTTATCGCTAAAGAGCGATCTCTTCCAGACAACCACTGTGGAAGAGAAAAAAAAAACGTAAGCACCGATTCGGGTATACGCACACAAAAAATAAGAAAAGTTAAGTAATTTAAATACATAAATATTAAGCAATAGTACATAATAATTATACATAGACTATACTTAACTACATCATACATATATACAAAGAAATACATATATACATACATACATACATACATACATACATACACACATACATACATACATGAAAACCTGCAAAACATAAAAACAAGACGGCATCTAAGGGAAGACACAAAAGAAAAATAAATAAACAAAATAATTCAAAAATGATTAATAAATAAAACATACACATACAAGCGTAATTTGGATTAATAAGTTATATTAAAAGATCAGGGAGGAAAAAAGTGCATGTTTACCAGCCGTTTGAAAGAGGTTAGAGATTGGACACGCCGAGTGTCTAAGGGCAATGAATTCCAGAGCCGAGCAGCTTTAACAGAAAAGGAAAAAGCGAAGAATAGATTATGAAAAAAAACATAGGCTCGAATTGAGAACCTCCTTCTTTTTTTGGAGTCGGTTAAAAAAGTGAAATAGGCTGATAATGATGATGAAGCAGGTTACCTTGTGCTATTTTGCAAACATGCCAGTAGCAACTGTGTGGCTCAGCACTGGCTCAGCTAGACCTTCATCTTCTATTTTGCTACACCTGAAAAATTAAACATAAAGAATAAATTTTATGTATTTTCACCAGTTAAAAAACAAAGAATTTTATTAAGTGGAAAAAGCGAAGAATAGATTATGAAAAAAAAACATAGGCTCGAATTGAGAACCTCCTTTTTTTGGAGTCAGTTAAAAAAGTGAAATAGGCTGATAATGATGATGAAGCAGGTTACCTTGTGCTATTTTGCAAACATGCCAGTAGCAACTGCGTGGCTCAGCACTGGCACAGTTAGACCTTCATCTTCTATTTTGCTACACCTGAAAAATTAAACATAAAGAATAAATTTTATGTATTTTCACCAGTTAAAAAACAAATAAAAACTAAAAGAATTTTATTAAGTGAAAAATGTGAAGAATAGATTATGAAAAAAAAACATAGACTCGAATTGAGAACCTCCTTCTTTTTTTGAAGTAGGTTAAAAATGTGAAAAAAATTCAGTTAAATTCTCATCTTGGAGTTGGGAAGCCGATAGCAAAATTTCACATATTTTCACCAGGTTAAAAACAAACAAAAACTAAAAGAATTTTATTAAGTGAAAAATGTGAAGAATAGATTATGAAAAATGTAAAAAAAAATCAGTTAAATTCTCATTCTGAAGTTGGGAAACCTTTAATCCCAATTATTAACATTAGCATCAGATAGTGGTAATTAATTAATTGAACATTATCACCCTAAGCCCACCAACAGCATTGGAGCAGTGTGGTGGGTCTCAGCACCATAGCTCCTCTACTATATGGAGACAATGATGAATGATGGATGTGTAGGATTAAAATAGCTTCTATGAAACACCTATTTTAACATACCTATTGCCTGGTTTTCATCTGTTAATGCTATATTTGCTAAGCATTGTGTGTTAATATTATTTTATTCTATTGTCTTCTTTTAAATTATCTTCTTAAAATTTCTTAGTCTGGCTTGCAAGTAATGCTAAATTTGGGCTCATTTTTTGTGAGTTTGTTGGTATTGAACTTCTGCGAACATTGTTTATTTTTCAAAGCTTTGATTGCTTTTTGAGACTAGGAAATATTTTTTATATTAAAAACCGTCGTCATGCGGGTAAAATTCATGTGAAGAAGCAGGATTGCTGAAAGCATTAGGTATATATTTTAATTTTAATACTATTATCTTATTTATCTCTCTCTCTCTCTCTCTCTCTAACTGCTTTATTGGTTCAGTGTAACTATCATGAAATTCTGAGTTTGAGTCCTGGGTTGGTCTATGAAATATTGAGCATTTCCTTCTTTCAAGAAACTCACAATAAAAATCTATACTAATATGTATTCAACCCATTTTGAAATTAAATGTTTTAAATGGTGAAGCATCACATTGTGAAGAAACCTGCATAACTGAGAATTTTCTTAATTGTCTAGGTGTGTGAAGTCTGCCAATCCGCATTGGGCCAGCATGGAGGACTAAGGCCTAACCCCTCTCGTCCTGAGAAGTGACTCGTGCTCAACAATGAGCCGAAAATGGGTTGTTAATCTATACTAATATTATAAAGAGGTAAAGTTTGTAAGTTTGTCACATTTTTTAAATGGGGTAATCTTTGGAACTACTGGTCCGATTTCAAAAATTCTTTCACCAGTAGAATGCTACATTATCGAGGAGTGCTATAGGCTATTATTATATATTTTATATTAGTATGATACATATTCGCCGAGTTAACACAGTTTTTGTCATACAGGTCGGACTGAAAATCCTCTTAAGCAGTGTGTAAAATTGAAATTAATGTATGGAGGCTTTATGTATCTTTAAAAGTTCTACAAAAAAGTCCGCGACACCATATATCTATCTTCTATATATTAGCAGATATAGTACCTTTTGTGTTTTAAAAATTATTAATTTTATATACTTAGGTTTGCGTCATTATTTATGCTACTTAACTTAAATCCTTATCAAAATAAATTATTTAATAATCACAAGGATATTATGGAGATAAGATTTGCCCTTTATAGTATGTTAATTAGTTAAATAGTTTCGGAGATAATACAAAATTTCTAAAAGACGCAGAAATTCCGCTATATGACGCCCCGCGCTTTTAATTACGAAGTTCCCGTTCCGGTGTGAATATGGGAATCAAACATAGCCTATGACACTCGCAAATAACGTAGCTTTCTATTGGTAAAACAATCTTTCAAATCGGTCCAGTAGATCCAAAGATTATAATTTTAGCATAGAAGTCTCTATTTTCCTTTGTCATCGCACCACGCTCATAGGGCTGGACCGATTTTGCTAAGGGTAGGGGTAAGGTAGGGAAGGTATAGGGTAGGGTAGGGTAGGGTACAGGTAGTGTAGGGGTGAAGGTAGGGTAGGGGTAGGGTGGGGTAGGGCAGGGTAGGGCAGGGTAGGGGAGTGTATGGCTATCCTAGAGGTAGGGAAAGGGTAGATTACGGGTAGGGTAGGGTACGGGTAAGGTAGGGGTAGGATACAGTTAGGGTACGGGTAGGGTAGGAGTAGGGTAGAGGTAGGAGATCGATACTGAAGCCCATTTTCTATTTTTTGTCTGTCTGTTTGCCTTTTTTTTGACCGGGCATCACGCTGAAACTACAGAATGAATTCAAATGATACTTAAGACGATTTGAGACCATAATACGTAGAAGGATATAAATAAATTCGCGGAAACAAAATCAGAAATGGGTGAAGTAGGGGTAGAAAGTTTGTACGGAAAGTCCTTAATTTTTCTAGGTACATTTGTAAATGTAAAATGATAAGTGGACTATTTATTAGGTATAAGTTATAAAACTTGCAAAATAGAATGTGAAATAGGAGTTGAAAGTTGACATCGATTTTTACGCGGACGAAGTCGCGGGCGTCCGCTAGTATGTATTATAAAGAGGTAAAGTTGGTGGTGTTCTAGCAGGTAAACTCTGGATCTACTAAACCAATTTTGAAAATTCTTTTACCACTAGAAAGCCACGTTATTTGTGAGTATCATAGGCTATATTTTATCCGCGTATTCTCAAACTGCAGAAAGTTGGTTAATATTTATATTAGCACATTACATCACTAACTAGTCTCAAGGTAAGCTTAGCTTGTGTTATGGGTAGTAAAAGCTCAACTGAATGATGAATGTTCATAAATAAATTATATATACTTAATATACTTTATAAACTCCAAGTCCACCAACCGATACTGATGAATGAAGGATTAGTAGGATTAAGTAGCATCTACAGGGTGCTCGGGAGTATTTCCCATAACTCTAGGGTAGCTCCAAGTTCTATAAGGAAAATTAATTTAAAATGTCTAAGGAACATGTGTATTAAAAAACTTTAATAAAAAAAAGTCAACCGACTTCAAAAACATACTTACTAAACTAAAAAACGAAAAATAACATTATACTAAGTTCTATATATCATATTATGTTCTAACTGATGATCAGTTTGAAGGTGGTGCTAGCCCAATGATGTATTATTTCAAGCCATGTAAGAATATCATAAACATTTAGGTTTTTCAGACAGTGTTCTTTCATGTAGTTCTTTCAGTAACAGCTTAAATTAAAACAACATCGGTTTAGCACAGCCTTGAAACTGATCATCAGTTAGAACATAATATGATATGAACTTAGTATAATATTATTTTTCGCTTTTTAGTTTAGCCAGTATGTTTTGTGTTTTTGAAGTTGGTTGAATTTCTTTAATTAGAATTTTTTATTTTTCCATTTTAGTGAAATCATCCTAGATCTAGCGCCAAAGGTATGTTGCTATGAGCCGTGATAAAACATTGTATTTGATTGCGTCTGACTTAGATTCAAACTAATTACTACTGTGAACCATCGAGGAGTTCCTTTAACCGTCCTTCTTCATTACCAGACCCCTAATACAGTCACAACCCATCTAGGTGGAAAGTTCTCATCAATACAAATTTATCAACACATGGTAGCTACTGTGAACCGTTGAGGAGTTCTCTTAACTGTCCTTCGTCTTCATCACCAGACCCCTAATATAGTCACAACCCATCTAGGTGGAAAGTTCTCCTCAATATAAACTAGTAGCTAAGGTAGCTCCTATAAGTGGACTTGTCAACACCTTTATGAGAAATAGTCCCGAGCACCCTGTATAAAATGTAACTTAACTATGCCTAGTTTGTTTCAGCTGATGCTATGAACAGCACCAATACATATCAATAAAATTTAAGTGTATGTCTGTGATTTCAATATAACTGTGTTTTCTCAAGTGCCTATATACAATACTGACATACAGTCATACTTCTTTAAAATTTTCATCTGTCTGTTTGTTTGAGCTAATCTCTGGAACAGCAGGGTCATTTTAATGGGACTTTTACTGGAAGATAGAAAAGATTATTGAGCAACATATAGGCTACTTATTATTTTGGCCATTACTTGTTATTTAACATGGGCATACACTCACAACCACATAGACACTGAAATACATCACACTAATATGATGAGTTCAATTGCCACAACTGGCTGTGGCGTGTAGATGCAAAGAGCAATGTTGCTATCTACTGCATCACTGGAGAGCTGTTGCTGGTGTTATATCCCTATATCTCAAAGAGTATGATATGCTATGTTGATAGGCTTGGGGTAATAAAGTTAAAATATAAAAGGATCACTATCAAGTATTAATGATAATGACTGGGATATAAGTCATTATCATTAACACCTGATAGTGATCCTTTTATATTTTAACTTTATTACCCCAAGCCTATCAACCCACATTGGAGCAGTGAGCATTTTACAGTAGGTGTTTAACTTACCTTCTTATTCTCTCTCTCTCTTCTTCTCACAGGCAAAACATCTCGTCTTTTTTAAAAATGTAGATGACAAACCATTCATAGTTCAATGTAAAATTTATTCTAAAAGTCCAATGGTCTAATCATTGATTATCTGGACATTACTGAAATAAAGAGAGTGAGTAAATTTAATTAAAAATACATAAACATACTACGCATGAAGAGACAGATGAATATCTTAGCATTCCGTGCAGGTGCCAGGTCCATCGCCTGGTAGAGAGAAATACTCCGAGCAGAGTCCTGGAGTTGTGGCTACAGGATGTAGGGTTAAGGAATTCCTTGACAATTGATTAAACTCCCCTACTTGTGTTGTTCTCCCTGCTTAGCCAAATTTGGTAAGATCCTACTAAGAGCAGCTTTGGATAATTATTCTTCTTTCTCTCTTTCTTCTACATAGAAGTTGCTGCAGTCCTAAAGATGCCAAGGTCTTTAAACAAGTTATAGAAAGATTTTGTTGGTAATCCTCTCGCACCTACTTCTATGGCAGACAGACTAACCACATAGCCATTTTTACTTAGTTCATTTGTTATTATTATTTATTACAAAACCTTGACAAGAACCAAGTGAGAAATATAACTAAAATGTCCGGAGGCAATCTGATGATAGAACAGAAACACAGATGAGGGAATTCCTCAACTGTTCACAGAAGCTACATTGTCAAAAAGAAAAAAAAAGTAAAATGTGCAAAGCTTAGGTCTTATAGCTAAAAGCTATTTCTTTCAAACAACCTTCAATGAAAAATGTAGCTTATTATTGGCAAAAGCTTTTATAGATCAAGGCAAGAAAAATATTGCCGAAATGGCCTCCATAGCACAGTGGATTAACTACGCAAAAGTCCTGGGTTCTATCCCCGGCTGGGCCGATTGAGGTTTTCTTTCTGGTCTATGTCTGGCTGGCTAGTTAATACCCTACTGGCAAGCGATTTAGTGTTCCGGTGAGATACTATGTAGAAACAGAAATGCGTGTGGATTTTCATCCTTTGCCTAACTAGTTATCTCGCTTCCATCTTAGATTGCATCATCACTTATCATCTTATTCTATAATCATGTCAAAGAACAGATTTTCGTACAAAGTAAAGTAACATACTCTTCATTAGTCTGCCTAATGCCTAACATAATTATAAAAACTTGTAATTGTAGTTTCAAATTAACAAATTGTTCTGGTTCATCATTACATAATTATAAACTACTTATTATAGATTCAAAAATAAAACTCAAACTTTACTCTACCTGCCTTTAGTACATATACCTGTGGTTTAATATTGAACAGTGGTATAGTAAAAAATTTACATCTGGTAAGAGATACTTTCAAATTAGTTCATGGAATTTGCTTTTCTCAGATGTTTATTTTCATTACCATTTCATAATTAACCTTATGTTGCTCCAGATTAAGCTACCTGTGATAACCAAATGAAAATCTGTTCAGTAGATCTAGAGAAGTAAACATTCAGACAGCTGCAGGTCAGACAGTTATTTGGGGTGCATTGCATCTACAAACATCACCATAATGTGTAAACCCAGCATAATTGTATAATTGAGCACGAGTTTCATAAGAATTAGTAGGATTTTAATAATTCCCATATCTTTAGAAGACTACTAAGAAACCTAACTAACTCATGTAATCATTATATTCAATAATGATTACATGAGTTAGTTAGGTTCAATAGCTATTATTAAAGTATTTTATTATTAGCTAAAACTAAAGTAGGTACATACCGGAGACTAAATTTTTAGAATCAAGTTTCGGTAATCTCTGTAGGGTCTTCTCTGGATCATCGGCAGGCGAAGAACCACACTCAAAGCATTTTCTTTTGTTCTTCTTCATAGTTATAGAGACACTTGAACTAACAAAGTCTTATTTTTAACATAATGAAAAACCACAACACTCAGATGAAACGTAAAAGACTTATAGATCTTCTCAACATCAAGAATGGCGAGGATATTACACATTAGGTTGCTTAAATCCAATCCATGAAGAGGTCTTCATAAATATTAACAGGCCGTGGCAAACATTTATTTTATTATTTGTGAATTTGTGTTTTAAAATATTTGGTGAAATGACGCCATTTTCATTTTATAACATTTTTATTTTTTATTAAGAAATTGGGGTTGCCACACTTCGTTTAGAAAATCTTACCCATACGTTACTAAAACAATATTCAACGAGAGTGTCTCTCTATATTTTTGTAGAAGAAAAGTATTTATTCAGTTATTAAAGTCATATTTAAATCTAAAAATGTATTAGATTTATCACAATATTATGTCAGGCGTGAGCTACTAACGATAATAATGTTGCTACAACAACCAGACGGTAGAACCGTATGGATGATGACACCACAGGTCTAGCCCCCGTAGGTATAACCAAACTTTGTTCGAGAGTTGACCCGGCCTGGTCAGAGCTAGAAAGCTGAGCTGAGAATTGACATGGGTACGTAAATTAATTACGTACAAATAGTGGTAAAAAGAAAAGAAAAAAATATTTTTTGGGGTTCCTTCCCTATAAGCAAAGTGAGGATGATTTCTTTATCGTTTAGCCCATGGTGTGGAGTATCGTTATCGGACACTGCACGTGGTCTGACACCATAGAGTACATTGAATATAGGGTATAGAGTCCTCAGATGCCATCTCCGCTTAGCGCCATCATGTGAGCAGATAGAGAACTACACCAATTATAATATATACCCATAAGTATAAAATGAGCGTCGAATTACGTATACATATAAACCTATATCCATAGAGACATAAACATAATGTTTACCTACTAGTATTAACTGTTCTTTAATTCTATTATTTTTTTAGGAATTCGGATACAAATAATAAAAACACAAATGGGATACATATAATTATTTATTGTTTCTTCTTTTGTGAACATAAACAACTCCGTCTCTTTGAATAGAGTCATCTTCGTCAAAACCTCTAGTGGTACCCCTTAACAATGTATTTGTTGACTTACACCAATTAAATGTAAAAAATCTGCACGAAAAAATAAAAAAGAACTAAATCTCAAGACAAGACATATGTAACAGAGTTCTCGGAATCCAAAGTAAAGCACAGGTCAAAACAATTTATAACAGTCACCAAAATCCATAAAAAAAGCCAGGTCGTTCGGGAAAGATCAACGCAAAAAAACACCATGAAGAAAGCAGAAGAAATAAAACCGTTTCGTCCATGCCATGGGAACTTAGAAGAACGTGAAATCTTTATGAAGCAGCGCCATCTACATTCTAGATTTAAGATTCCAGGATAGTAAATTCAATTACTTATGGTGTGTATGTATTATAATGTTTTTAGAGATTTAAACCGTGTAAGTATGGAAAAAAAAAAACAAAAATAAAGAATAATTAATCCTTTTAATTTTGACGCGCAATAGGAAGAATGTGTTTGTATTTCTAAAGCAAAGGGATTATTACAGATAGACAGTAACCGTACATTAATTTCAACGATGTTCCATATAGTCATTTGGCCTAGTGGTGTATAACAAAGGTACGATCTAATAATCCTGAGTTCGAGCCCGGACAATGGAAAACTTTTTGTTTTTTTATTTTGTTTTTCTCAATTGGTTTCTTCAACTATTACAAAATAAAAATTTCACATTTACAAAAAATATGCATTATTATTTTTATAACATAATGGATACTATACTAAAAATACCGTAGCTAGTCACTAGATGGCGCTATCACAAGCGTTCCGAAAAAAGTTAGAGTAGCCTATCTATTTCCAATAATACATTGTAATCTTTGGTTTCGTCTACAAAATTATACAAAATGTCACAAGCCGCACAAGGTTATAATTTTTTTTTTAATACCTGGCTTAAGATTACCTCAGAATCCTGCTGGTCAAAGTGCCTTAAAGCGCCATCTATTGAGCAAATAGGGAATTAAGGAGGCATATGCAATTTGTACTGAGGTCGTAATATACAGACTGATTACACCCTGTCTGACACGCACTTGGTTGGCCAGTTTTTTTAAATATCTTTTAAATTTACAAAGCAAAAAAAAGAATGGAACGCAGAGCCATGAAAAAATTAGTGACGGTTTGACTTTGACGCAAGGAACATGTTTTTGACGTTTCTACTTTCTGTGTCTGTGGAGTGCGAGTGGCGCACCGCGCAATTATTTTGTGATTTTGTGGTTTGTGGAAATAATTCTGTAATCGGAGGGAATTGTTTTTATTGTGTTATTACTATTGTATCGAGTGTTTTTCTTATTGAAACAAAGTATATGATATAAAATGGCTCTGTATTGTGCAAGTAAGTAATTACTGTACTATTTTACCAAAGATACCTTGGAATTATGTTAGGACATTTGGCGTCAGAAACCGGTCGAAAGTTTTTGAGTTTTTGATTTTATTTAGAGCTCATAATACAGTTCTAAATGTTTAAACTCGATTAAAAAGTTAATTGATAGAGATTGTAGCGTTAAGTATGATCTTTTTTAGATATCATATAAAGTATTTGTAGCCTAACCTAAATTTTCTGTTTGCAGTATCTAACGAGGTGCCAGAAGTCCCCGTAGTCTCCCCCTATTCGGGGGCTGTGTTTGAGAGGCGCATCATCGAAAAGTACATTATAGAAAATGGTGTTGACCCTATTAGTGGAAAAGAGTTGAGAATTGAAGATCTTATTGAAATAAAGAGTGAGTAATACTTATCAAAAGAATTAATTATTTAATGATAATAAGAAACACGAGAATATTACATAAGTGCTAGGTCTGTCATGTGTATTTTTACTTGTTTTAATAATTTTAATTGACTTATCCTTTTCTATTGTACTATACGTTATACATTTTAAAAGTAAAAATAAAATTGAAAACAGGGACCACTCTAAGATTTTCTGTATTGCTAGAATCACAAGTAAAACATGGTAATTTCTTGTTGTGTCCAGCCCCAGCAATAGTGAAGCCCAAACCCCCCAGCGCCACGTCCATCCCAGCCACACTCAAGAGCATGCAGGACGAGTGGGACGCACTCATGCTGCACACATTCACACAGAGGCAGCAGTTGCAGACGGCTCGGCAGGTAACTGCTACTCCAACTAATGTGAACTGTTTGTTATTTTAGTAAAAAGATTTTACTAAATTAATATAATAATTATTTTTTATTTAATTAATATAATATTAACATTTCACCTTTTAAGGAGGAAATAGACAGGTCACTAGAGGCCTACAAACAGAGGCTTGAGCGCCATAAAAACAACCTGGCTGTCAAATTGTTAGACGTCAGGGACTGCAAAATCCGCCTGAAACGAACACAACTGGCCAACATAGTATAGTAGCATATACTCATGCCTAGAGGGACGCTACATCAGTGGATGTGCAGAGCCTGAAATGACATACTAAATAGTCATTTGATCGGATTATGGTCCAGAGACTGATCTCCGATAGACCAAGAAACAAGAGAAAAAAAAAAATTAATATAATTAAGGCAATGTTGACCCTTCGGCTTATTAAGGAGGCCTTGCCCAACACCAGTTATATATAATTTACCAAGTTTATTAATTCTTTTATCTGATATTTCCACAAGATCCTGACAATAATGACACAAGTTAAATTCAGGATTTTCTGGGAGTATTTATTTCTGTTTAGTAACCACACATTGAACTCATGGAATCCTAAGAAAATGCCCTAACTGAAGGGTTGTGTGTTCAGGAGCTGAGCCACGCGCTGTACCAGCACGACGCCGCGTGCCGCGTCATCGCGCGCCTCACCAAGGAGGTGACGGCGGCGCGCGAGGCGCTCGCCACGCTCAAGCCGCAGGCGGGCATCGTGGCGCCGCAGCCCGCACACGCGGTAAATACTGCCATTCTTTATCTTTTCCAAGGTTGTATAAAACAAGTAGAACAGGGGTTTTGTGTTGCTTATTCTAATTGGGTTACTTGGGTTGGCTTAAATGGTCTTCAAACTATTTAAAGGTTTCAGATGGTTTAATGGCTTTCTTATGATCCCTTATTATAATATGAAGTATTTTACATAATGGTGTTACCAGGTGGAGAGTGCCGCGGGCGCGGGTGGCGCCGTGCCGGTGGGCATGTCATCGGAAGTGGTGTCGCGGCTGCAGGAGCGCGCGACGGCGCTCACGCAGGAGCGCAAGCGGCGCGGCCGCACCGTGCCCGAGGGGCTCGTGGCGCCCGACCTGATCCGCTCCTTCCTCACGCTCGCCTCGCATCCCGTACGTATCACACACTGCACTACACTATACACTGCGGCTGCAGGAGTATGCACGCGTGTATAATGCTTGTGTCGTTCACCAGGGGCTGCACTCGGCCAGCGTGCCGGGCATCCTGGCGCTGGACATCAACCCGTCGGACCACAGCCGCCTGCTGACGGGCGGCAACGACCGCAACGCCACGGTGTTCAACAAGGACACGGAGCAGGTGGTGGCCATCCTCAAGGGGCACAGCAAGAAGGTGACGCGCGTCATCTACCACCCGGACGAGGACACCGTCATCACCGCCTCGCCCGACCACACCATCCGCGTGTGGAACGTGCCCACGTAAGTGTCCGCATTGCTGCCACCCCTACTAGTGTAGACACAAACTTCGCTTCACTTCGTGCAGTTTGCCTCGTACAATGTTGGTGTATAAATTGTCTTGCTGAATTACTTGTAAACAAATGATTTACTAGCAATTATATAGCGTAAATTTTGCACAGGTCACAGACTACAGTACTGCTGCGGTCGCACGACGGGCCGGTGACGGGGCTGTCGCTGCACCCCACGGGCGACTACGTGCTGTCCACGTCCACGGACCAGCACTGGGCCTTCTCCGACATCCGCACCGGCGCGCTGCTCACCAAGGTGACTTGCACAGGTCACAGACTACAGTACTGCTGCGGTCGCACGACGGGCCGGTGACGGGGCTGTCGCTGCACCCCACGGGCGACTACGTGCTGTCCACGTCCACGGACCAGCACTGGGCCTTCTCCGACATCCGCACCGGCGCGCTGCTCACCAAGGTGACTTGCACAGGTCACAGACTACAGTACTGCTGCGGTCGCACGACGGGCCGGTGACGGTGACGCAAAGTCAAAGATTATTGTGCTCTCTGAGGCTGAAAGGTTGTACGTGTACGGACCATTTTAACTGAAAAATTCCAAGAAGAATGAAAATCAGTATCTCATGTAGCCCACTAGTGAATTTTCAATATGTTGATTATTTATTAGTTTAAATTTCTTCTTCTTTACCAGGTTAGCGACGCGTCAGGAGTGAGCCTCACCACTGCGCAGTTCCACCCCGACGGGCTCATCTTCGGCACCGGCACTGAGAACTCGCAGGTCAAGATCTGGGACCTGAAGGAGCAGAGCAACGTGGCCAACTTCCCCGGCCACCTCGGCCCGGTCACCTCCATATCCTTCTCCGAGAACGGTTACTATCTGGCCACGGCTGCGGAGGACGCCTGCGTAAAACTGTGGGATCTGCGGAAGCTGAAGAACTTTAAGACTATCCAGTTGGAGGAGGGGTACGCTATCAAGGAGCTGTGCTTTGACCAGAGTGGTACGTACCTGGCAATAGCCGGGACGGATGTCAGGGTGTATTTGTGCAGGCAGTGGCAGGAGCTGAAGGTCTTCAACGAGCACACGGCGTCCGCCACCGGGGTCCGGTTCGGGAAGAACGCGCAGTACCTGGCGTCCACCAGTATGGACCGAACGCTGAAGCTGTACGGCATCGGGTTAGAATAACACTTGACTGGATAGATATAAGTGAAACAATGGAATGTTGCGAGTGAGATGGTATTACTGTCACACGCCACATCAAGTGATAATGAGATGTTATATGTAATACTAGCGGACGCCCGCGACTTTGTCTGCGTGAAATCGATGTAAAATTTCAACCCCATAAACCCTTCTATTTGTATTTTCGCATGTGTTATGTAATAGTCCACTAATTATTTTGCAAAACTACAACTCAACCTCTTTGTAACAATTTAGGTGTAGAAATTTGAAAAATCTTGAATAACAGATTTTTACTATATTTTTGGTAGTACACATACCAATTTTTATGATTGTAACTTGAAAATTTAAGGACTTTTCATACACACTGTCAACCCCTGTTACATCCCCTTCTGATTTAATTTTCGCGTCTAAAAGTATCCTTTATCCTCCTATGTATTATGGTCTCCAATCGTGCCAAGTTTCATTTAAATTCATTCAGTAGTTTTAATGTGATACCCGGTCAACAAATTAAAGTTAAATACGGACAGGCAGACAAAAAATAAAAAATACATATTTTTGGCTTCAGTATCGATTATATAATGCGCTCCAACTGAAATTTTCAAAATTACTTCAATGTATAGAAATTTGATGTGTTACAGTTTTATTATAAGTAAGTATAGATTATGTAAACGTTAAGGTAGCATTGTATTGGTAAGTAACTTGACATTGTACATTCTAACCAAAAATATGAATAAACCGAGGGGGTGCCACATTCACTTTCTGAAGTACTTCTTTACGCACGCTTGTATTGGAGCGCGTGGCGTGGTGAATGCGTTACGACAAGTGTAATCGAGCGAGGCGAAAGCATGTTCAGAGCGAGAGCTAAAGAAGTTTTACTTCAGTCGTGTGGTCTAAAACACATTCGTTTTTTTCATTGCAATCTTTACTTTCTAAAAGAAAATAAATGTATTTACAAAAAACGATATTTTTTTTTTTATTGACCAAACAACATATCTCGTGTAGTGAAATGAACAAATGACAAGCTATAACAGGAAATATCACTGTCTGTTTCATTGCATTGCGAAAGAGATAGCACTGGGCCTACTCTGTCGTCATTGATCGAAATTTTGTCTATTTCTGTTCACGAGATTTCTCTTTTGTCTATGTATTTCGCAACTAGGCGTACATACCTTAAGATCGACCTTATTTATATTTTGTACCGTATCTTTATACATTTTTATAATTTGAAAGATCGATTTGGTAATACCATCTCGTAGAAAGTGTGGTTCTGTTTACTGTTATTAGATTTTATTTTTTGTGTTCCGATGCAGAACACAGACTGCAGTTTATGCAGATCTATTTTTTAGTTAAGTGCCCAGTTACTGAGACTACCTA
Organism: Bicyclus anynana; assembly: GCF_947172395.1. Taxonomy (NCBI): domain Eukaryota; kingdom Metazoa; phylum Arthropoda; class Insecta; order Lepidoptera; family Nymphalidae; genus Bicyclus; species Bicyclus anynana. The sequence goes on along the minus strand of NC_069087.1, from coordinate 615,235 downwards.
ACTAAAAATTAGGTACAAATGACATGCTTTCATTGTTTGGTAAATATTTTTAACATTAAATTACTTTTAAAAAAATCTTTATTTTATCTTGTACGTAACTGTATGCCATACTCGTTGTATCATGTATGTAAAAAAGCATGCAGTCGACTGTGAGCTCACTTTAAATGTGTTTGAAAAAAAATTACGTTTATTGTTCACATGCACTAGTGTGAGAAACATTCGGCTGATTAAAAGTCGTGACTGTGTTCGTACGCAGCGTATTGTACTCGTATGTGCGTTTAGTTTAGTTTATTGAACTATGACTCTGATAGGACTTTATTATCCTCTATACAACGATATTTTATGCTAGAGATATGGCACTAGTCGTTACACGTCAAAACTAAGGCGGACAAATAATTTCATTTAATCGCATTGTAACAACGAAATTTATATAAACAAATAATACCTAAATATTGTCTACAATGTCAAGTTGTGTGTTTAGGAATTGTAAAAACTATAAATATATAATGCAAGTAAACACGAAATTGAGCATTTGTGCGCGAATGGAGTCGCTTAATTCGGATCACTTTTTGCGGTGATTTAGTAGGCATGTAACAATACATGTCTATAGTAGAAAATCTTTGCCTATAAACGAGTTCAAAATTCACTTCCACTTCGAAATCCGCTGAGCAATTGTGGATTTTATGTAGGTATCTAATAATAAGACTTTCTTCTTCAGTCCTTCGTAACAATATGAACAGTAAACCAGTAGAATGCGTTTCAGTAGCTAGAATATGGAAAATATTCCCTTTATAGTAGGTACCTACTTTTAGTTTTATAATCATAGTTTATTGAACCATATTCATCGGACAAGATTTTTCCTAAATAGATTATTATAAGTTCTACTTATTACTTAAGATACAAAGTGACGAAAATTAGGTACATTGACTTGTATGTGTGAAAGTTCAATTATTTTGTTTTGTTACTTAAGCAAAGAAATTATTTTTTTAATATGTGGTTTTGTTTTACCATGTTAAATAAAGTGATTGACGTACCTACACATCGTTTTAATTTCAATGAATTCCCGAACTATAGCTTGGCAAATTCGTTCGTAACATTCCCGGTGGTCCGCGGGTGTCGGGAGGGGTAGCGATGCCCCGCGCGCACGACTTCATACCCCCGCAGTCCTTACACGTCGTTATCCCCCGTCCCCCCCATATCATGGGAGTGTCATCAACGAAATTGCCAAACTATAATCGATACCTAGAGTTGTGCTTAGTTTGTCGTATACTTATTTAAGTTTGTTAGTAATCCCTTGCAGATGAAATTTCCTTATTATCTACAGGTCTAAAAAAAGTCGGCGATGGAATATATTTAACTTTTAAGAATAAGACATAGAATCTCTCGATGTAGCGGGTTAAAACATTCATACTTTCACAATTATAACAAACTAGCTGACGCCGCGCGGTTTCACTCGCGTGGTTCCTATTCCCGTAGGAATATGGGGGAATATATAGTCTATGGCTTTCGTCGATAAATGGGCTATTTAACACTGAAATAATTTTTAAAATCAGACCAGTAGTTCTTGAGATTAGCGCGTTCAATCAAACAAACATACTCTTCAGCTTTATAATATTAGTATAGATGTGAAAATAGTTGTCGATGGATCACAGAGCCTCAATAGCTCAACAGTAAAAGCGGTTTGAGTCATAACCGAGGGGGTGGTTCGATCCCTGCTCCGTTGGTCTATTGTCGTACCCACTCCCAATACAGTCTTTCCCGATTAGTTGGAGGGAATATTGATCATATTTAAAAAAATCCTAAGAATTTCATTTTATTTGTATTATCACCAGCGGATGACCGCGACTTAGCGTGAAATAAAAATTCGGTTCAGTTTTTACGACGTGAAAGAGTAATGTTATGTGATCCATACAAACTTTCACATTTACCTATGACAACTCATGTTTAGCTCACTGCTGAGCACGAGTCTCCTCTCAGAATTAGAGGTGTTAGGCCAATAGTCCACCACGCTGGCCAAATGCAGATTGGCAAACTTCACACACGTAGGGAATTAAGAAAATTCTTATGTAAGCAGGTTTCCTCACGATGTTTTTCCTTCACTGTTAAGTTAGCCACTCACCATCCAATAAGCCCTCATGCCTGCAGTGATAACGGCTTGACGTTCGATAACTGATACGTGATATTTTAAAATGCACATAACTGAGAAGTAGGAGGTGCATGCCTCGGACCGGATTCGAACCTACGCCCTCCGAATCGAAGGCAGAGGTCATATCTAATGGGCTACACGTCACATTATTTATAACTATAATAATAGTGAGATTTAAATGATTGAGAATAAAAAGCTATTATTGATAGCACGTTAATTTTTATTTAAATAATTTACATTAAACATTTGGAAATCAATTATATATACACTTATATTACAGGGATATTCAAAATAAAACGATCTACCGAATTTAAAACATTATAACGTTGTCTCTTCACATTTGTATCACAAGAGCCAATGCACAAAACAGTTCATTATCATACAGTATTTTTCATACAATCACCAGCAAGAGTTTAAAAGGTCAAAATTATTTTTTAATTTCACCTGTAAAGCCTGTAGTTTGCCCTGAAATGTATATGGCTCGCTATTCTAGATATTAATGTGATGCTTTCAAAATGACTTAAAGCACCTTAATCTAAAAACAGGCATTATTAATTTTATGGTGTAATATAGGTACTTAACATTTAAGAAACATTCGCATGCGTTGCCAAAAAAAATATAATGATAGCATAGCAATTATAATTATCAGTCATGAAAAGCAATCAGCGTGCTTGTTGCATTTCTAGACTGTAACCAATCCAATCCGTCAGTTGGTATGTCAATTTCTAATGTTCTCTGTCAATTTGTCAGTGTGTGATCTAGATGGATATTGAAAATCTTATGATGGTTTTTTATTCGCGTCCTTACACATTTCATCTTGAAATACTTAGTTGGGTATACCTATACATAAATTTAAAACACATAGTTAGTGTGTAGTCGCAGGATTCGTAAGCAGTTTTGTGTGCCCTAAATGAGAGCCCTTCATGCATAAATACACTTGTGTGCGTGTCAGTGAGGGTAATTAGCTTAGCTCTTACGCGCACGTGGCCACAAAACTGGCTTAAGTTTGGAGTGAAAAATTAGTGTTGCGTAATAAAAAATAATGATTGCAGATTGTTTTATTTCTCCACTGATTGTGCATTAGCTGTCACTGTACAGACGGACACAGAGCCACTATTCATTTACACATCACCCACACCATGTAACCAAATACGATTGTATAATAAGGCATATTTATTGCTCTTTGACACCGCCACCATAACGACACGAGGCGATACATTTAACTTCATACATACACCATTAGCAGATAAACATTTACATTGGTTTAAATTTTACGCTTACTAAAACTTAGCGCCATTATATTATACGTCAAAGTCACGCCAATGAATTACAGTAAATCTAGTAGCCAGTAGCCACTGCTGCACATGAGGCCGAGTCAAGACTTGTGAAACGTGACGCTCGTACTGTGTCAAATATGTGTTAAAAAATGTTTGTGTTCGCGCGAAAAATCTAAAGCTGACAGAAAATAGCAAACGGGTTAATCGTAACATTATACCTAAATGCTTATAGTACCGTCTACACAAAAAACTGATTACACATTACACAAGTCTGATGGACGCGGTAAAAAACCTTTTTCGCCACTCAAAATGTTATTTTGTACCTATATAAAGGGTTGCTGTTAGAACCTTCTCTAAAAAATAAATAAAAAACGATTCAAAATGCTGTAAATTAAGGAGGCACTACTGTAGCATGATTAAATCATATCTCAGTTCTACTCTCCAAAATTATGACATTCAGTAGGCCTAAGACGTGTAGAGAATAGAGATATCTCGTGATGACAGTGGAAATTTGTCGACCTGTCTCTAATATGTGAAAAATGACGAGAAATATAGACAAAAATTCATCCAATGGCGTCGAATCCGAATCTATTTATCTTACACCGCCATTGGTTGAATTTTGTCTATATCTCTTCACAAGATTATCTGGTTGGTCGCTTGTTAGTGACACTGTAGCTGCGAAATCTAAAATATCACTCTCAATCACATCCTGGGCGTACTGGTACAAACTTTGAACTATAACTTTCTTATATATAAATGCATGAGATGGGTCTTCTTATCACAACCCTCTGTACCTGTTACCACGATTTGACATGGTCTAAAGTGACAAATCTCATGTCAAAATGTGTAAACAATGATCACTTGTGGAGTCTACACGCTAAAATGATAGACGGTTACGGCCGGCGAGGGACGACAGAGTCAAGACAGAGCTATTATTTGGCTGGAATAATTATTTCCATTTATATCTTGACAACAAACTGGTTGGAAGTACATGTATGCTGGTACGGTGGTAAATATCAGTATATTGTAATTGCTCAATGTTGTAGGATTGTTTCTAGTTGCTGATTCGTTCGGTTTAGTGTGTAGATTCCATTATTACAGGTCAGTAATCACGATCAAGATGACAAACTCCGAATCGATGTTATTACTGTCTTATAGTAGCTTAACGTCAAAAATAGACTTTTAAATAGAGTTTAGGCCATTTATTATTGCTTAAAGATATGGATTACGTTGCTTTTGTACTAGGGATCTCAACTAGTATGGGCTAGTAGATTACATTGATGTCATTATGGAGTCATTATCGAATTTACACCGTCGGTGTAAAATGAACGTAATTCACTTGTTTTAAAGCTGAACTTCCAGTATTTTCTACAAATTATGGTGCTGGTGGATATTTTTAAAGCAAATATCAGTAGAACAGAATAAATGACTACTGACTGATACTATGAACTTCAGTTCATTTTACACTGATGTACTGTAGAAGTGTAAAGATACTCGATGTCTATACTATAACACAGTCATATCTCATACTTTATTCAATAACTTCATACGCACACATACAATTTTGATTTAAAAGTTTAAGCCTAATCCATTGACGAGAAGGCCACATAATCTAAAAATACTTTGTCCGATTAAAAATTGCCAGTGTACTTTATCTTCTTCTGATACTTATCAGAAGGCCATTGATGTTTTAAAGCAATTCAAGTTTCACACTTCTGAGAAGTAGCTATCAACTAGAACAAAACAAGGAAAGCAAATAAAATATGCATTTTTATAAGTAATTATTTTAGAAAAGTTGACAATTTATAACTTATCAGCTAGGTTATTCGCTAAATCGGTGTTCTTCGAAAGCTTTATTGGGTGATAAAATAATTTAGCTGAAGACAAAGAAGTAAATAGACAGAAAAAATTGCTGCCAACGCATTCCTTTAAAAAAGAGAACTTATGTATGGACTCTCTAAAGAAATGAGACAAGATAATTCAATATTTAGTACTTATTTACAAAATATAAAATAAACATATTGTAAGCAAGAAACTACAGCCTACGGGAGGACAAAATCTATTGCTTTACCATATCTGTCTACATTTATTTTAATATCTATAAACGACAGAGTTAACGAATAGCCCAGCGTGTGTACCTATTTAACATTTTTATTTTTTTTTGGTGAACGCTAAACGTTCTAGTATTTTTCATTCACAATGTTCCATAATACTAAAAAAAAAAAATTAATAAGTCAAATATATTCTTACATATCCAGAATTAAGGATAAAATAATAATTATTACCTCGTAACTTTTAAAAGCAAACTATCCATTCGAATCATAAAATCCAATTTAGGAAGTAAAATATTTCTACATTCATTTGTATTGACGCAAGGGGTTATTGCGTAACGCATGAAGGTCAGCGCTCACTATACCGCGACGTCACGAATTAAATCACATAAAAAAGGAAAACATCGTATAATCACTTGCCAATTTACTATCGGATGAAGACTTTGAACGACCTTTTTGCTGATAGCCATGTTTCTCTGTTAAACTTCATCTAGATTTGAATGAAAGTCACGTTAAATCTAAACTATACTAAGAGGGAGTGAAAACTGAATGTGTACACTTTGAATTGAATACCAAAATTGAATTGAGTTCGTAAAGGAAAGCAAAACATAAGAGAACAAACTTTTCAAAGCTTGCTTTTCAACTCAATGGATTTTCATACATAAGTATATACTCTCTTACTTTTGAAGTTTTTATTTACAATGATTTTCGATGTTTGCCTTTATTCAGTGCATTAAACGATAACATACTTAGATATTCACATATTATACTTTTACGTAAGCTAGTGCGGTCCAGCGCACGAGTTCATCCAATACAAATGCAGATAAAAATATAATATTTGTTTCATTTTCCAAACCAAGCAAAATAAAAAAATAAATTTTTACTTAAATTAAACAAATGCACAATGCCAGCAAAGAAGATATTTAAAAGGGTTAAAAACATTGAAGTATTAGCCGGACCCACGTTTGTGTTACTCGCCGGATGTGTAGCGCTATTCTGTATGTTTTTATTATAACTCGATACAGTGAGTTTCGAATTCGTCTTTATCTGTCTCTCTCTATAGTATCGTGTTAGACAGAGAGAGCTTTAGACGCCCTTCGCACTATGAACAAAGTCTACTTCAGGCGCCGAAAAAAATATAAGCAGAGTATAAATATATAGCTTGGCAAGTTCGTTGATGACACTCCCATGATATGCGGGCGACGGGGAGGGAAGGACTGCGCGTAGGCTGGAAGTGGGGTGCATCAGTTGTGGGCTTATCTGTCATCGCTACCCGCATCCCGGCCCCCGCGGAGTGTTACGAATGAATTTGCCAAGCTATATAGCTCCCTTGCACTTATGAGTCTTACGGCAATGTAGTGTGTGTGTGTGTGTGTGTGTGTGTGTGTGTGTGTGTGTGTGTGTGTGTGTGTGTGTGTGTGTGTGTGTGTGTGTAATGTCACTCGTGTCGATAATGTTATGGACAACACACAAAATTAATAGAAATACCGTTGTCAAACATATGAATAAGTTAAGCCGGATTTATATTTGTCTGACGTTTCGTGTCGTCACACATCAGAACAGAATCGGTATCTTTTTGTATGATAACGTTTACACTTATGTTGTGACATGTCGTGATGGCTTCTGATGCGTCGCATACAAAATGTATGAAACTGATTCTGTTATGATGCGTCACAACAAGACACGTCAGACATATACATCCGGCTTTAACAGTAACAAGTGACGGAGCTGCGCGTGAATAAAACAAACATACAGATTTGATGTCGGTGAGTGCAGAGTGAGAACGCCAGAGCAAAATCGAGAATAAACACAATTTATTACAAAACAAAATACACAGTAACGTGACGTCGACCTGCATACCAAGTCAAATGTAGAGAAGACAAGTTGCCCCAACGAGCAACAATTAAGCCGACACTAACACTTTGATCCGATTATTTTGTTTTAAATGAAAAAATCCGCTAAAACACGAAAGCGTATTTATCGATTTGAATATATATTTCTTTAATCTTTATTTACACTAGCGGTTAGAGGTATTCCAAAAAAAGAAATATACACCAGCAGTTAGTGGTAGGTATTTCAAAAAAAAGAAACATACTAGTAGAGTAGCCACCAATCATTTCTATTAAAACGGGAATTCTAGCGTAATTACTATTTCTGATTATTATTACTATTAGCTACACTTCATCAAATCGCGTTTTTACATTAACTCGTGCCGTTAGATTTGCTTGTAATAAAAAAGTCCCTGAAATCAATGACTAAATAGCCAATAAATGCAATTTAATCCGATTATGGCAAAGTCAATGGAAATGAGGACCGTTAGATATTACAATTTATAATAATTTGTATTGTTAGCTTTAGTACTGCGCCGTGGCTAAGAGCGCTGTATGCGAGCGAGGGCGACTGTGATCGTTTACTTTGTCTGTGTACATGGTCCGGTGCGTGAGGGGCGCCGGCGGAGGTCACGCGAACACCAGCCACAGCACGAACAAGATGGCCACCCACAGGAATATCTTCGACAGGAACTGCTCCTCCTCGAACTGCGCGGTGCCGCGCGGCGCTGCCAACGACAATATGCATTCCAACTCATTAACAATCAAAAAAAAAAATCAAAAATCATTTATTTCAAGTAGGCTCAGTTTACAAGCACTTTTGACACGTCAGTTGACTATTTGTAAAGATTCTACCACCGGTTCGGAAGGAAGGTTCTGCTGAGAAGATACCGGCAAGAAACTCAACAGTTGCTCTTTTGAAATAGTCATACAGTATTATAATTTACAATTGATAACAATTACAATTTCTTATAGTTTTATTTCCTGTGTGAAGGTGGAAGCTGATCCAATGGCCTCCAAGCGCTTTTATCTTTAAGGAACTCATCAATGTTGTAGTAACCTCGACTAAGTAAATGTTTTTTACACATTGCTTAAAGCTATGCATTGGCAGGTCCATCACAGTTTTGGGGATCTTATTATAGAATCATCATAGAGGAATTATACTTCAGCCCTACGCTATGTATGTATACTGTTTACCAACAAACAAATTAAAAATGAGGATATAAATCGCTAGTCATATAAAACCAAATAATAATTAATAATTTAAATGTTATTAAATGAATGAAAATAAATTCGATTAATAAACTAGTTAATATATTTCGAATAACATATTATAAGCAAACAATACATAATTTAAAATAAATAAGTTATGAAACGACATGCGTTCTCTACCTTCATATCTAATTTGTTTGTTGGTAAACAGTACACATCGAGTATGGCTTCAGTATAGTTAGTTATGGAGATGTATCGCATCCAAATTCTGCAAAATGATTGTCTGACGTTTATTTGAGGGGGAACGAAGTAAACTCACAAATCGAAAATAATTTAACAACAATATATATATTGTGTTCTTTTATTAAACCTAAAAGGGTAACAATTCCGTCATACATGATTTTTAGTAAAAATACCAAAACCGGTTCAGTAGTTCCCTCTACAACGTCACAAAATATTTTAAAACATTTAATTTTGAAAACTCGATAATGCAGTTTAAGAACCTTTCGCACGCGACTTCAGCGCATGCAGATAAAACATAAAAAAATAAATCCAGTTTTTAGCTTACAAACATAACAAATTACACAAATGAAAAAAAAATCTTTTTTGAACTAAGTATGCCTATACTTTTACCAATGATTTATTTTGCCGACCAACAGAAGGCATCATAATTATATACAAGCTTAGTATACGCGGCGGGTGTATCTTAGCGCGATATGAACATAGACTCCGCTCTACGAAAGAAGTCCGCGGCTAAAACCTGAACTAAAATTTACAGCGCCCATATGACCGCCATCACCAGCATATTAATGACAATGAGCACCAGTAAGGGCGCCCGCACACGGGCCACCGGCCACAACCACAAAACGCCGCTACCGACATATTTCCTGTAGTTTTCATACATTTTATATGGACTACGCTCGCTTCTTATGGCACCATCGCACCGGCCACTAAACGCCGCACTCGCGCAATTATGAAACTGCATGTATGGGTTAAAAAAGTAGCAGCCACCGACCACAAGTGTCGACCACCGGCCACAATTGGCTGTCGCGCGCTTTAGATACTTTAGTGAGCCTTGAGTAAGGCCCTTCTTGCTTTTTGTAGCGGCGTTTGTGGCTGTCGCGTGTGGCACTAAGACATTAGCGCCGCGTCTGCGGGACTTGTTTCGTGGCGCGGAGCATATATGCGTAATTACCCGAGTGCTGCATTTTAAACCGGCCTCGGCATAGGCGCTCGCATACATTTGTGTATTTTATGTGCTTGTCGAGGAGTATACCTACTTAATCTGCAAGTGATTTTAAATAAACAGATAATACACGTCATTATCAATCCAAAAAACTTCCAATGAATATTGTATCTATGTATAATCTTATATCTGTGATAGACATCGATTGCAATAAATGCACTCAGGTATTGTTTATATTACATAAACAATAAGTTGTTTTCATGAGTAAACAGTAAATTATTTTTTATTGTACAGGTGTCTCTGAAAGAACGCAATTTTACATAAAAAAGAAACATTTTTTAAAACATCATTATCATCATTTCATGTGGTCGTTAAATAGCGTGGTGGTTCTAAGCTCCGTATCTCATATAGCCCTAGCCCAGTAGTAGGTCGCATAAAGAGAAAAAGGTTGTCAATGATGAATCATCATTAGCAACCCATTTTCGGCTCACTGATGAGCACATGAGCATGAGCACCCTCCTTGAATGGGGGAGGGGTTAGGATTGGCGGCGGCGAAACCGCTTGGCGGTACGTCCTTGTCGGTAGGGTGGTAACTAGCCACGGCTGCCTACCACCACCCAGACCTGAGCCAATTTAGAAATTATAAAATCCCGTGCTGGGAAAAGTACCCAGGACTTCTCAGCCATAGGCGTATATAGCGGTGGGGCCGGGTGGGCTTTAGAATGTACCTGTGCCGACCCTAGGATTTTGGGCTACCAATATGGAATTCTATTATTATACTAATATGACTTGATGGTGGGGGCCCGGCCCACCCTAGGAAATAATCCTAGATACGCCAATGCTCTCAGCTTTGAACCAAAGCACTACCGATTACGTCAGAGGTCGTAAAAATTAGCTAGCTAGCTTAACTATGTTACCGTACCGGCGCTGGGGCGCGGGTCGCCGAAGTTGAAGGTGGAGGTGAACACGCCGAAGGGGAAGGCGCCGATGCCGAACGACATGTGGAAGCCCTCGCCGAAGCCGAAGCCCGGGAAGCCCCCGGCGCTCTCGGGCTCCGTGCGCTGCCCGGCCGGCCGCGGCGGCACCTGCGCGTCATCAACGTTGTAGACAGTCAGACAGACAGTGGGGTGCAAAAGCAATTGCTTAAATAACTAATACAGAGTTTAGCAATTGCTTTTGTACCCCGTCTATGGGGGCACCAGAGGCAACCGAACAAAACGAGCACACGAAAATTAAAGCAATTCCAAAATCCGCGCATTTTAAATTAACGTTGACGTTCGGGTCGCTCAGGATGGAGGCACACAGGCAGATATCATAGGACGTCAAGTTATCTTAATCCGGCAATGGTTGTAGAACCACCTTCAAACTGATCAGTAGATAGCTCCACAGTTTTTCTATATTTCTAACGTGTAAGACAAGCAGTTTGACAGGCGCGTTGATTTGTTAAGTTGAATAACATCAGAAATGCAAAATCATAATTATTACTCATATTAGGTAGTATAATATTAAGTATATCTATCAAATGAAAAAAATACTGATTTAATAAATCGATAAGTGACAAACATTAAAGAGAATCTTTTTATATGTCGGATATAAATTATTTAATTGGCATAAAGAGGGCCAGATCTTGTAGCAATTCGGAACGTATAGTTTCGGGGTAATAAGGTTTATTACCTTATGTTAAATAAAGCAACTGAATAAATGACACTTCCTCATAACTCCGCTCTCCGAGATCAATGACATCTACCTATACATTCGGACGTTTCGCGCAATAATCACATACTTATACCTACGTCACGCCTACGTTACACACACTTATCTATACTGATATTATACCTATAGTCGAAATAACTTGAATTTACTTAAATAACAGCAACCATCTGAATCTAAACCAGTTTGGGCACGTGTAGAGAAGATGATCCAAAGTGGTAAACTAAAGGGTTTTATTAACTATTTATAAGGCGAGGGTGACTATTGAAGTGTAAGGCCAAGGCTAAAGGCCTGGTCAAGAATCTACTTCTTACTAAAGGCCAGGTTAAGAGAGCCCTAAACCGACGAACTTGTACGAAAGGAGAATGAAAGAAACAAGGGAGTTAAGCAAGCATCGCAACAATGTGATCTATACCTCTACAGGAACAAAAACTCCCCCCTTGGTGGACCGATGACCGAGCTTATGTTGCATACTGGCAGTTCGAATATGCATTCTTACAATAGCAGCAGTATCCAGCAGTAGACAGACAATCGGCTAACAATGATAGTGATGATGCAAGCCAGACCCAAATTAGTAAGTCTCAATTCCTTAATATATTTAAACTAGGAATAAAATTAACGACCTTCCAACAAATAACTGCTAAAGAGAAGTCACAAACCAAAGGAATTCCATCAAGTAGTTACTACCGCGTATGACATCCACGTCCTATCTTTATTATTTAAATGCGCACGATAAGGTTAGTGGCATACGTAGCGCGGCGTCTAAATATAACTGTACAATACAATGTAGCCGTATTACCCGGCGCATGTCGATTGTGATATGCACGACCATGACCACGACGTGGTATACAGTAAGTTTATAATAAATTAATCTCTCATGTGGCTGCGGACACGACACACGAGGTACCTAGAAATCAGTGCAAATTCTCAACCCTGAGGTGCAAAAACTGAACGTCGTGCAAATTCTCAACCCTCAGGTGCAAAAACTCAAAGTCGGCACCGACGTTATCACAAACCAGGGGATCGTTAAATAGTCAAACAATCAACCTGCCGACCCGTATTGGAGCATCATACGAATAGTGGGCCTTCATAATCCCCTCTTCCTCTTCTATCTCATCCCCTCTTCTATAAGGAGGGAGGCCTGGGCCTGGTCCTGAAGTGGCTTTTTAAATAGGTTGATAATTATGATGATGTGCTTTAAAACCGTCAGTCAATACACAAACATATAAATACGTATTATTATACATATATCGAGCTTGCATTAATTTAGTTAATTCCGTAATTTTAAATGCCAGCTGAAGCCACATTTAAAGAAGTAGAACTGGTTGACGCTCGCTGAGTTAAAATAGATTATTAAAAAAGAAAAAGAAAGAAATGACCCTGTGAAGTAAATATCATCTGCGTGTACACCAGAACGCCAATGACGCGAGACTAAATAATAATAATACCTATTAATATTAATAATACCTAAGATTTAATCGTTATACAATACCAGCGCAAAGGAATTGTTGGAGACTTTATTGTATTGACTGATACAATAAACCGATAATATTTACTGCTTTAGCCATGTTACAAATTGATTCCCTTTCAATCGCTTTGTAAACTATCAAAATGTATGAAAATGACATTCGTTATCGACAAGTCGTGATTAGCCTATTAAGCATATATTTTATTGGCTACATTTCTATTGACTTTTTTCGGACATTTTTTTTTTGTTCTATTGTAAAGATCTCGCCTACCTAAGTAATTAGTAATTTAACTTTAACTTATTATTATATATTATTGTTATATTAAGATAATGTCCAATAACTTAATCTTGGTCTTTCATGTAGCACTTAACACTATACTATCATTAGTCACTAAACACTAACTCATGGTTTGGTCCGTTTGTCTTCTCACTGTATTCGTTACTTTGAGTAGCTGGAAAACTATGTAGAGTTGTGAGTTATAGTTACTGGAGTTGTGGTATCTACTAAACCGATTTGTCGTTTGTTGATTAAATCCTACGAGTATGTTATCCCTGATGAACATAGGCTATATTTTATCCTCATATTCCCAAGGGAACGGGAACTACGTGGGTGAAAGTGCGTAGCGTCTGCTAATTTCTAATATTAGTACATCAGGCAAACTTTGGCCGTAAGTTATGAAAATATTACTTGATTTTTTTGCGAAAAATGAGGAATTTGCACTGCAACCTACATTATGTGACTAAGAATTTTTACCTTAATTGTTTTTTATTTGATTGGAATTCAATCTAATTTTTTAATGAATTACCAAACCGGAAAACGTTTTGAATAACATCTACATAACAATCGCCGCATATACTTAGCTATGCTAATGACATACTATATTATCACTGAAATTGAGTTCACGGCAAAGTGGTGCATAGATCAAGATCAAAAACTTAAGGATAACAGTAAATATGTATGATGTATGTACAACTAATTAAAACAGTTACTGATTTACATTTTTTATAATTACTTAGTAGTATCTCTCATTTGTTTTCTGAGTATTTTTAATTAAAATTGAAAAGTATTTATCTATAATCTAATGAGGATTTGTAAAGACAATGTTAAAGCACATAATTCTGTCTGTTTGTCTGTTATCTTTTCTAAAATACTTGAATTATAGAATGAATTTAGGTAGACAAACAGATGAGAGTTTGAAGAAGGATGTTGACTATTTTAGTATGTAAAAATAAATAGAAATAATAGAAATAAGCCTATATATGCTTTATAGAAACAAACAAAAAACATATTTGCTCAAAAAATTTAAAGGGTCAATAACTTTTGTTGCTTATCTTTTAATAACCAAACTACTATAAATATATACTTCATACATATTTCAAAGTGAATATGCTTATGCTAAACTTAAGTCAGTTATTCATAATCATAATACAATATATACCTTCAACAAACCAATACCAATTTTAATATTAAACTGACAGTAATAAATGTAAACACAGAGTGTGATTAGTACTACATGATGGGTTTTCAAAAGAGTTTTATAAAAGATACTGTATATCTTTTGTTGACTAAAAACTGTTTTGATTATAATCTCTTCAATTATTGTAAAATGATTTTTTTGTAATCTGTTGTTTTTCTTACTATATTTGAAGATTTTCCTTATTATGGTATAGGTTTAAAATGTTACCTTGTTTCTTGGGTCCTCTTGCTTGGTGTTGCCTCTGCCGTACAGGGGGATGACCTTCTCCCGGCTGATAGCAGCTTTGCACACCGGACACACCTGCCGGCTGGGCCGAGTCTCCAGCCACTGGTGTAGACATGGCCAACTGGAACAAACATTGGATCACATAACTTTTTCTATTTGTATTTCTGAGAGACAAAAATATCTTAGCATTTCATGGATTTACAGAGAGTGTGACGGGTCTATTGTGTGGCAGAGCACAAAAATCTGGGCAGAAGGTGGGATTTTTGATGAGGGTATGGGGTAAAGAATTCCTTCATAATATGTTAACATGTTTTGATGGCCTCCGTGGTGCAGTGGTATGTTTGTTGGATTTACAAGATGGAGGTCCTGGGCTGGTTGACCCCCAGTTGGGCCGATTGAGGTTTCCTCAATTGTTTCAGGTCTAGCTGGTGGAACGCTTCAGTTGCGGCTAGTTACCACTCTACTGGCAAAGATGTACCACCAAGTTATTTATTCTGGTATGATGTATTGTGTAAACCAAAAGGGGTTTTGATTTTCATTCTAGTCCTAACTAGTTAGCCCTCTTCTACCTTTTGATTGTATCATCACTTACCGTCAGGTGGGTTTGTAGTTAAGGGCTAAATAATAAAGAAAAATTAAATTTAATAAACCCT